>NC_056751.1:537171356-537393856 GCF_019279795.1 Protopterus annectens | reverse complement strand
GAATTCTCATCACTCCCATGTTATAACATTTGTATTGACAAACTTGGTAAAAATCTGTTGGAATTAGATTCTGGGTTGAAGGAAAGAAAAATCAAAAAGTTTACTCGTGATGTGGGAGATTATGACAGAGGCAAGCCTTTTGAGGTGCGTCCCAGGGTCAAATTTGTTACACCTGTCCAAACCCCCAAGAAATCTAGGATCTCTCGTCCTAGGTCTATACTCAAGAAAAGAGATAGGGAGTCTGCAACTTCTGGGGATGAATCATTATCGAACACAGACTGGGAGGATGGTCACACCAGAGATTCACCAGTTCCGAAGAGGAACAATTTAGAGCACAATTTGATGGGGGGGGGGGGTCCCTCTAGGAACAGATCTCAGAGACAGGGGCGGGGTAGGAAATACAAAAGACATCATGGATCTTGGGGTGATTCTTCAGAATATGACCAAAATTTAAATGTTGAAGTGAACAATGTACACAATATATCTTCTGTCACATTTAATGAACAACAAATTCAGGTTCTAAATAAAGGTTTGGGTTTTGTGCCAGGTTTTGTATTTCGGAGCATCATTTTGCACAAGATGTTGTCAATTTTTGCCGTACCCTTAACTTAAGATTGTTTTTTCACAACTTGGAAGGGGAAAAGGTAGATCAATCTGGCCTTGGAACTTTTTGATTTAGACCGTTACAGTTCAAGCCACCAGTGTCACCCATTGTACAGTCTTTTCAAAATGAGGCTCTCAAAGATTTACATCTGAATTTGAGCAAGTTTAATATGATTAAGGATAATCTTAATCAACAAGAAAGGTCATGTGTTGAACATCTTATTAAGAATCATGACATTGCCATTTTGCTGGCGGACAAGGGTGGGGCAGAGGTGGTTCAGAATTGGGTGGATTATGAGGCAGAGGCAGAGTGACAACTATCTAATGAATTTCATTATAAGGCAATGTCTAGTGACCCAACCAGTAAGTTCAAACAAGACATTGATAAATGTTTGGATCTAGCAGAAGAGGAGGATATCATTGCTCATGATACCTGTTATCACCTCAAGGTCAATCACCCTAGACAACAATACATTTACTTTTTGCATAAGATCCATAAGGATCCCAATAGACCGCCTGGTCGACCAATTGTTTCTGGCAGAGGCTCCTTGACTGAGCCCTTGTCAGAATTCCTTGCACAATATCTGAAACCTTTGTTACCCTTGATACGGGCGAGGAAACAGGACACCACATAGTTTCTTGCCATCATATCAGATATGCAACTGGAACTGGACTTGCTCTTATGTACTGTGGATGTCACCTCCTTGTATACTAGTATCCGCCATTGGGCGGGACTCTCTGCTTTGCAATATTGGCTTGATCGGGTGAATATTTACAAACCGGGTTTTAACACTCCTCTGGTTTGTATGGCTGAATTTCTTTTTGAATTTTTGGAATATTTGAATTCCAATAAGTGGGGTGTTCAACTGAAGTTAACTTATAATAGATCGAAAATCACTTTCCTGGATGTGTCAATTAAGAGAACGGAATCAGACAATTTGGAGAGTGAGGTATTTAGAAAGTTTCCTCATTTCAACACCCTACTTCATGCCACAAGCGTCCACCCACAACATGTCATCAGGAATATCCCCAAATCGCAATTTCTTCGTATCAGGAGAATTTGCTCTGATTCGTCCACGTATGCCTACCATTGGCAGGAATTAACAGCCAGATTTAAGAACAGGGGATATTAAGCAGGTGACATTACCAGGGCCATTCGGTTTGCTAACCAACAAGATAGATCACAGTTGTTATCATACCATCCTAAGTGTACACCTCAGGAGCCTAGATTGGTCACTACTTATGGCAGAAGTACTAGGAGTTTCATGAATATCATCCAAAGACATTGGTACTTGTTACAGTCAGATAATACACTAAACAATTATATTAAGGATCGATGTTCTTATTCCTTTCGGAAGGGGCGGTCATTGAGATCCTTATTCAGTCCTTATAAAAGGGTGTGTAATCATTTTCCTAACCTCCCCGCTCAAACTACAGTAACTGGGCAACTTTTGCTGGGTTGTCATCCATGTGGGCACTGCTCATATTGGCCGAGGGTGCTCAAGTCAGATAGTTTTACTTCTCATAATTCTCCCCATGTCTATAATATTTCCTTTTTTGTTAACTGCAGTATCAGTTGGGTTATTTATTTAGCCCAATGTAGCTGTCGGGCATTTTGTGTGGGACAGACTTCCCGACCCTTTAAATTAAGGGTCGGTGAACATTTAAGTGATATCAGAAACAAAAAAGTTTAGAGTTCCTTATATAAACACATACTCAAACATCTCACAGGTATTTTAGCTTCATGGTCATTGACCGTATCAGGTTCAAGAGCAATGAGGTTCATGTATTACATGAATTATTAAAGAATAAAGAAAAAATGTGGATTGTTAAATTGGGAGCTCTATTCTCACCTAGGTTGAATGACCAATTTTGAAGGATTTTGCAATGGATCATCATTTATATATTTACTATTGATTCCTGTACACACAGATATATTTTTTGATATCTGAATATTTTGTTGCATATTATTTTTGTTATTTAGTTTTGTAATATATTTTTTAGCCACTAGAGGGCACTATTACATTTCAGTTAAATGCATGTGGATGAATTGTCTTTGTTTGATTTTTTGTGGTGTGGTTGCTGAAGAAGGCTTTTGCGGAAACCGGTATGACCCCACTGGGCTAATTTTTTACTCAGTCTTTATGGAATAAACTATTCCTTTGCAAGAAGGCTACACTGGAAAACCTGTGTGCTGGCTTTTTCTTTTTTGCAGACTTTATAAAGTACCTGACGGACAATAGAGGTATGACTACTGAATCCTACACAAATGCACTTTATAAGCACTTACATGAGTGCATGGATTGTGCAATCCTAACAGAACCAAGATGCTATCCTCCAAAAAAAGGAAGCCAATCTGGTGGTCCCCTGCCATAAACAAACTCTACAACAGAAGAAAGAAACTGTTGCAAAAAAGAGTAAAATCCCATGATTGGAGAAACTCCCTGGTCAGCTTCAGTAAGAAGCTGAGATCCCTCATAAAATCCTCCAAAGCTAGTTATGAAAACAAAATCGCCACTGACTCTAAAGACAACCACAAAGCATTCTATAGCTATGTCAAGAATCTCAATGGCAACACTCAGATCTGCTCTGAGTTACAGCACAATGGCACTAAATATACAGAACCAACTGATATTGCCAACATCCTGGCAGATAGGTTCAGTGCTAACTTTACCCCTCTGTCATCCCCTAAAGGGCCCATCTCTATACCAGAAGAATGCAAAGTTCCTGTAATCACGGCTGCACAGGTAAAAACACACTATCCAAAGCCAAGAACACAGCATCCATGGGACCTGACGACATCCCAGGCTGTGTTCTACATGAACTACAGAACAAACTGGCACCCCACCTAAGTACCATGTTCAATCATAGCCTCACCTCAGGCTATGTGCCCACTGAATGGCGCACAGCGACAGTTATCCCACTCCACAAAGGGGGAGCCACCACAGACCCCGGAAACTACCGCCCCATTAGCCTAACGAGCCTGGTCTGCAAGGCTATGGAGCGTATCATCATGGAACTTATAAACAATGATACTGGTAATCTCCAAACTCAGAACCCCACCCAGTTCAGGTTTGTAAAAGGATGATCATGTCTCCTAAACCTGATAGACTTCTTTGAAGCAGTCACCAAAGCCGTAGATGAGGGTAAGGTGGTTCACACAGCCTATCTAGATCTCGCCAAGGCTTTTGACACCATCCCCCACTCTGGAATTATAGATAAACTCACTAAACTAGGTATAAATCCCTATGTCACAAGATGGGTTGCCAACTGGCTCATGGACAGAACCCACACTGTGAAAGTAGCAGACTCCAAATCCAGTTTTAGACCAGTGACAAGTGGAGTACCGCAGGGTTCAGTCCTGGCTCCTCTCCTGTTTGGTATCTACTTCTCTGAAGTACAGGCCAACACAGAAGGCCTTTGGCTAACAAAGTTCGCAGATGACTGCAAACTAGGAGCCATAATCAAAACTCCAAAAGATGTGGACATCCTACAAGAGGGTCTTGCTGAGACAGATGCCTGGTGTCAAAGCCATGGCCTCAAGCTCAATGCCAAAAAGTGCATTGTCATTCCTTTTGGTAAAAACTCAGTACCCATGAACTACCACATAGGTGATAGTCTACTTAACACCAAAAGTGTGATAAGAGACCTTGGGACACAGGTGGACAGTAGTCTCTCCTTTGATAATCACATCGCCACAGTAGTCAGGAAATCCTTCTATGTGGCACACCTCATCACAAAAGGTTTCTCATCCAGGAAAAAAGAGGTCATTGTTCCCCTCTACTCGTCACTCATAGACCCATTATAGAGTACAATGCCCCTTTTGGTATGTACCTCACAAGACATCTACAGCAACTGGAAAGGCCACAGAAAAACCTGACAAAGAGGATTACTGGCCTCAAAGAGATGCGCTATGCAGACCGTCTCAAAAAACTGCAGCTTTACTCCGTTGCATATCGCCTACTCAGAGGCGATCTCTGCCTAACACACAAAGCTGTGTCAAACCCAGAGGTTTTAGACATGCTCCACTTAAAGAAATCCCAATTCCTACGAGCTACACGCTCTAGGGACCTAAATCTCGTCACCACAATAAACAGTACATGCTGGAGGGATAGATTCCTGTCCCAGAGACTTCCCATACTCTGGAACAAACTACTTATCTATATCAAACAAAGCTCCTCATTAGCACTGTTCAAGAAAAATCTTGATGATTGGATGGGAGATAGGAAATTCACCCCGGGGATCACTTCTGTAGCTCTGCTCGACAGTGGCACAGGAAAATCATTTTCTTAGGTGGCGAAAGCCAGGGTACCTTTGGCTAGGCTTATATAGGCCCTAGGGCCAATAGCCTAGTACCTACCTATGAACCTATGAACTTCAAGCTAACAAATTCTTGTTTTCTCATCTTGAATCTGACCCAGTTTCCATTTTGACTGCTTTTCCCACTTTTGTGAGATTTAAAAAAGTTCAGTTACAGGCTTGCTGTTCTTGAACTGTTTGTAAGTTTCCTGGAAGCCATTTTTTGCTTGGGCTAAAGGGAAGTCTCTCTATTGATCAGTGGCAGTGAAAAACATTGAGCAGCCAGCTTGCCCCTGTGGGAGTGGTTACTGACTTGAAACTGTAGTTTTATTGGCCATTTTGGGTCAGTTCCAAACTCCTTCATCTTCCTCTCTTAAAACCTGCTTGCCTCATGGTTTTGGCATCTTTTCAGGCTTGTTGGCTGTTGGTGAAGCAACCACCAAGAGGAGAAAATGCTGAGAGAAGAAAGGAGCCACTTTTGAGATTTTAAGTATTTTTCTTCTGTTTATTTGCTAAGTTTTTCTGCATAGCCGCCTATTTTGAGCATTTTCTGGCTTGTTAAACTTGATTTTTGTATTAGTAACTGTATTTAGAGCACAACCTAGAGCTGTTTACTGAATTTCCTGTTTGCACTTATTTTTAAAATCTTTTTTTCTCAGAACTTGCATTTTATCTGTCTTTGGCCTAGCACTCTTATGTGGGGTCATTTACTGCACTATTATAACTTGTTGATACTTGTGAACCTCTGCTATCTCTGAAGAAAACAAAAAAACAAAATCCTGCTTTTTCCCTCTTTTCTGAGATTTAAAAAAGTTCAGTTGCAGGCTTGCTGTTCTTGAACTGTTTGTAAGTTTCTTGGAGGCCATTTTTTGCTTGGGCTAAAGAGAAGTCTCTCTGTTGATCAGTGGCAGTGAAAAACATTGAGCAGCCTGCCTGCCCCTGTGGGAGTGGTTACTGACTTGAAACTGTAGTTTTATTGGCCATTTTGGGTCAATTCCAAACTCCTTCATCTTCCTCTCTTAAAACCCTCTTTTGCACAGTTTTGCACGTTTTTGTGCATAGCGCAACAGCGGGCAGCGCCGCCTAATTGGGTTTAAACTATTCCTGGTTCCACAAAGTCTGCTCTTCACTTTTTCCCTTAGAGCTGCTCTATCTCTCAATTTAAACACCATATTCTCATTCTAAGGCCCTTCACTGGTCCAATTAAGTAATCCTACAAGTTAGCACTATTAAACCATAAGCACTACTTACTCTTATGCTCTCTACGATTACCCTGTCCTCTATTGGTCCATCTTAAATTCAGTTTCCCTATATTACTCTAGCATGTCCAAAGGTCAGTCAATGGTTTCCTCTCCAGTCCAGCTGGTGAATCTGGGAATTTTGAAGCAATGTTACAACTGTCTCATGTACACGGACAACCCTCTCCTCCTCCAAACAGGTTCAAATATATGTGAGAGATGCAACTATTTAGCCAAACTGGAGGCTGAGCTCTCTCTTCTCAAAACTGGTGTAACCAGTCAGGAGGAGAAGGTAACCTCACACAACACAATTCCAGTATCACATAGTCCCACCACATCAGTGAACCAAACACATAAATGCACAAAAACATACTCGGAGGCTCTAAATAAAAATCTACCTAAGCAACAGGGACCTCCAAAGCAGACATCCAAGCAAACGCTACCTCAAAACAAAGCACGCACAACACATAGCCCACAAAGTCAGTGTGCCAAGCAGCCACAGCCCTGAATAACACACCTGATACTCTTGTAATAGGTGACTCTATTGTCAGACACACTGACGTCCCGCTCACCAGGCTGAATAAAGAGAAGGTCATGGTGAGCTGCCTGTTGGGTGCTAGGATCCGCCACATAACGCAAGCACTCAGGTCACTCCAAAGCAAATACAAATATGACTCAATCATTGTACATGCTGGTGTGAATGACCTGAGACGTACCTCCCTGGACTACATGAAAAGAGACATAGAGGAGCTCTCTGATCATGTAGCCCATGCTGGTATGACCCTGACCTTGAACAGCATCTTACCCTCACCTAGAATGATGCCACAGTACAAAGACAAAATGATCGATTTTAACAATTGGCTAAAATTTTGGTGTCATTCAAAGGGGATCCAGTGTCTGTCAGCCTGGGACGGCTTGCACCTGTCACCACTGGGCTTTTGGATATTGGCAAAGGCTCTTGCCACCCCCATAGTGCCTTTTTTAGGCAAGGCTCAAAAGTCAAACCCACCCCCATAGGCAGCACAAGGAACAAGAAACTAAGGGTAATGCTGCTTAACGCCAGAAGTCTTAACCTCAAGATGCACGGACTCGAAGCTCTCCTCAGTATGGAGAACATCGATATCTGTGCAGTGACAGAAACCTGGTTCAAGGCTCCAGAGAGCACCCCAGCACTACCAGGCTATACCTCATATCATGCTTTTCAGCCCCAAAACCCGGACCGAACCACAAAAGGAGGGGGAGTTTCCATATTTATCAAGAATATCCACACCTCCAGGTTAGTGGCATTGCACAAAGTATCGGAGACCATCCATGTGCAACTAACAGTGGGCAAGACTGCTTTTCAGTTTATAGCATCCTACAGACCACCCTCTCAAAGTCAGGAACCCCACTCGGCTTTCCTGAAAACATTGGAGAACATGAAGATCTCTCCAAACACCATTATATTGGGCGACTTCAACTACCCAAACATTGACTGGGAGCACTACTCAAGCCCCAGCACCTTAGCCCAAAGGTTCCTGGAAATTATAAACTCAAACGCTATGGAACAACTAGTCACCACTCCCACAAGAGGGGACAACATACTAGACCTGATCATTACCAACATGGGGACTCTATGCTCCACACCAGAAGTATATCCCTCATTGGTAAGATCAGACCATAAATTAATTTCACTGGATGTCCACATCCCAACCCAACCCCCAGCCCAGAAAACCACAGTGAAAAACTTCTCAAAAGCGAACTTTTCACTTCTCAAAAAGTGGAATCCTTCAAGGCCCCAGGGCCAGTGGAAACTACGGCCCAAACTGCAGAATCCTATATAAACGCATTCTACGGACATCTCCAGGAATGCATGGATCATGCTATCCCAAACAAAACCAAGACCCAATCATCCAAAGGCAGGCGTCCAGTCTGGTGGACCACTGCCATAAATAAACTGTACAACAAAAGGAGGAAGCTACTACATGATAGAGCAAAATCCCTAATAGGGAAGGCATCTCTGATCAGTACTAGCTAAAAATTACGATCCCTCATAAAATCCTCCAAAGCCAGCTTCGAGAGAAAAATTGTACAGGACACCAAAGACAATCATAAGGCTTTTTTCAGTTATGTTAGGAACCTGGGATGCAACTCCCAGACTTGTTCTGAGTTGATTCTAAATGACCCCACAGACATCGCCAATATCCTGACAGACAGGAAAGTATCTATCCCGGCAGAGGGCTGCCTCCCAAACATCTCTGATGCTCAGGTGAAGGCTGCTCTCTCCAAAGCATAAAACACTGCTTCCATGGGACCAGATGGTGTCCCAGGTTGCGTCTTACATGAACTCCAAGAGGAACTAATCCCTCAAATAAAACAGCTATACAATCTCAGCCTTACTACAGGATATGTGCCCACAGAATGGTGGTCCCACTCCACAAAGGTGGAGCCTCTACGGACCCTGGAAACTATCGCCCCATAAGCCTGACTAGCTTAGTCTGCAAGGCTATGGAGAGGATCATCATGGAGCTCATAAACAAAGACATTGGGGACCTACAGACACTAGATCCTACCCAGTTCGGCTTTTTCAAGGGCAGATCCTGCCTTTTGAACCTGGTTGACTTCTTTGAAACAGTCACCAAAGCCATAGATGAAGGGAAGGTAGTCCACACAGCCTATCTGGACCTTGCAAAGGCATTTGACACAATACCCCACTCGGGCATCATAGATAAGCTATCCAGCTTAAATATAAACCCCTATGTCACAAGATGGGTCGCAAACTGGCTCAAAGACAGAACCCACAGAGTGAGAGTTGCTGGAGCCATGTCAGACTCGAAACCGGTCACAAGTGGCATCCAACAGGGTTCTGTCCTGGGACCACTCTTGTTCGGTATATACTTTTCTGAGGTACAGGCAAACGTGGGAGGACTATGGCTCACCAAGTTCGCAGACGACTGCAAACTGGGCACCATAATTGACTCTCCAGCTGACACAAACATCCTTCAAAAAGGTCTCACAGAGACAGATAACTGGTGCCAGTGCCATGGTTTAAAGCTAAATGCCAAAAAATATATAGTCATACCCTTTGGCAAAAACAATGTGCCCACAAATTACCACATAGGCGGAAACCCATTAAGTACAGAGAAAGTTATTAGGGATCTGGGGACCCAAGTTGATAGCAATCTCTCCTTTGAAAACCACATTGCCAAAGTGGTTAGAAAGACCTTCTACATAGCCCACCTCATCATGAAGGGTTTCACATCTAGATCAAGAGAGGTAATCGTGCCTTTATTCATCCCTCATCAGGCCCATCATAGAATACAATGCCCTTTTGGGATGTACCTTACCAGACACCTGCAGCAATTAGAAAGACCCCAAAAGTATCTCACCAAGAGGATCAAGGGTCTCAAACAGATGCCATATGCTGCCCGGTTAAAAAAACTCCAGCTCTACTCAGTTGCATACCGCCTACTTGAGGCGATCTATGCCTGACATACAAAGCTATGTCAAATCCAGAATTAATGGACATGCTCCACCTCAGTAAATCTAAATCCCTTAGAGCCACACGCTCGAGGGACTTGAACCTCAGCACAGAAATAAATAGAACTTGCTGGAAGGACAGGTTCATAACCCAGAGGCTCCCTTCGCTCTGGAATAGAATTCCAGTTCATGTGAGGCAGAGCACCTCACTGAATCTCTTCAAGAAGAATCTCGATAGGTGGATGGGGGATCGTAGGTTTGTCCCAGGGATTACTCCCGTGTCACTATTAGACAGAGACACAGTAAACTAAACCTTAAAAAGGGCACAGTATACTCAAATCAAGGGGTGGCGTAAGCCATACAGAATCAGGCTAGGCTTATAATTGCCCCAGGGCAGTTAGCCTAGTATGAACCTATGAACCTATAAGAAAAAGACTCTTAGTCAATACTAATGCTTTTCCTGTGGAGGCAGCTGAGGAGACCACAGCTGGGTCAGCACTCAAATGAGAAAAGAGACCTGTCATATCCGAGGAAACCCTATATTTTTTCTTAGCATTTTTTAGGGACTACTGAAATAGACACTTGTGTCCTGCAGGCAGCTTTACAAACATCTTCCAAGGCCAGTAAGAGATGTGTGATAGCCACAGAATTGGGCATCTCATTCTCTATAAGGTCATATATCCTGCCTTGCTCTGGAGTAGTTTTTGTCTGCTCCCAAGCAAAAGCATGACTATCTCTAAAGCCATATATGGGAATACAGCCACCAGAATTAGCTGTCTGTAGAACACTCTTAGCTAAATAAACAACTTCAGCCTTATAAACAGCTATCTGGTTATCAGATGTATGATAAAGCTTCTGTTTCTTTTTCTTGTGAGCTTCACTACTGGATAAAATATCTGGGGACAGGGTATTATGTCTGGCAAGGGGTCTCTTACACAAACTACTACTGCACCTAAAGGGTTTAGTTCTCCCATACCTGCACCAGGTAGTATTGGAACTGCTCCAGAGGATGTGTCTAACCCCTATTCCGTACTGGCCACCAAAGCTACACTAAAGGGAGATGGGACAAAAGGTAAGTGGTTTGTGGTCCAAGTAGCTGGCCTGACAGAATCACTATCCATAGGCTGAGGCATATTTTCATTTTGTTGATTCTTTTTAGGTGCAACTGGATTTGTGAAGGGAGTGGGTACCAGAGTTAAGATCCATCAAATCAGGAAGAGAACACAGACCAGAATAATGAACTGAAAGTGCTGGATAATGTATCACAATAAGCAGTTAAAGTTTCTAGTAATAAGTAAGTCTCCACACAAATAAACTCTTCAAAGCTCTGCTATTGTCATAAAAAAACAGATTGAAATGTGTTCAGAATTTTTTTACACGTATCAGAAGTTAAAAAATCGCTAGTACACAAAGTCCAAACATCATACCAATCAATGTGCCAAACAGTATTAATAATTAGCTCCCCATATTTTACCAGCTTTTAAGAGTCATAAAATAATGTTTAATGGCAACTTAAACTATATTTTCTTATCAGAGAGAGTAAAATTTCCACAACAAATTAAAATATCTTAATTTGCAGTAAAATAGTGATCTGACTTGTTAAAAACACACAGAGCAGTATCATACGTAGAGTAAGTAATGTATAAGTACTGAATAAACATAAGCTCTACAATATTCTCCTGTCAAAAGATGTAAGCAATCACTGGAGTAGCACCTAAAAGTTTTTTAACTTCACTAGGGAAAACTGCATCCCAGGATAATCTAATTATATTGGTGTAAAAAAAAGACATCCATACTGTACGGGATAGAAAAAATAGTGGTGGGCCTGTCAAAATTGATAATATTGGTGCCTTCAGTAAAGCCACAATAACATCAGAAGGAGCTGGCCTGATTCTCAAAATAGGCAAAATGTGGTCAATGCGATGTTTAACCACTTGAGTTTTTATTCTATTGAACAGCACTCTTAGGTGCTACGGCTACTCCTGTGATTGTTTTGTTCCAAGGGTGGGGATATAAAATCTCTTTTGGAAGTGCCAGATAGTATTGATATTTTAAAGAGGGCACACGGATCAATGCATAAATGTGGAGCCTGGAAATTTTGCAGGTTTATTAACGAGGGTCCTTATGTTTTAGTGGAGAATTTTGTAAGAACTATCTATTGTCCTGGGAAGTGTGACTGCAAATACCTCCCTTATAGTTTATCTTGTGACATGCAGTTCTTGCACTGCGTTCTATATTGGGAAACATAGGAAAACAATGAATGCATTACACAAGCATTCTATTGACTGACCCAGTTTTAAAAAGTTTACATTTTTTATCATTGATAGGACAACAGCTGCCAGTTTTAGTGGAGATGTTGACAATCTAATTGAGGGTAAAGAACTATACTGGCAGCTAAGGCTTAATGCTTCATCAGCACCGGCTATCAATGACAACATTTCCATTGCTTGTGTATTAAAAAAAAGAGCTGCATTTGGTGTAATTATGGCAGCACCAATTTATTTTACTTGACTAATTTATTTGGCTCATTTATTTATTTATTTTTAATTAACTTTCTAAGTGTTTATAAACACTATTTGTGGAATGCTTTTAAAAATTGCATTTCAGCTGTTAGACAACAGACACTCCTATTTCACTGTGATTTTAGTATTTATTCATGTATTTATTACAGTATTTATAGTTGTATATTTACAATTTTTAACTTTGCAATGGGTTTTTGTAATGAATTTTACCCACATATTATTCATATATACAATGTGCTACAATTCCCATCTAACCAGTGTCATGACATCACTCTGCAATGTGCACTGCCTTGTCTGTGATTGGTTGTCCTTTTGTATTTAACAGCATCATCAATGATAGACACATTCACTCTGATGAAGTCTATGTATATTTGAATCTAGACAAAAGCGCTGAGTTTTTATTATTTTTTTTCATTTATTCTATTAAATGGTTGCTTGCAGTGCTGGTTTGGTCCTTTCTATTTTGTTTTTTATGTGCTGCTTACCCTTGTGTTCATGTTTTGGTTCTATGCTAGAAAAACTGTCACCTTTGGAACCTGTTCATAAAGCTGATTTAAAGTTCTTAACTTGAAAAACTGCACTCATCATTGCTCTGACATCTGCAAGAAGAGCATCTGATTTTCAAGCTCTGATAGTGTATGAGCCATATCTCATTTTACTCAGGAATAGGATCTTTTTAAGAACAAACCTCTCATTCATGCACAAAGTAAGTAGTTCAGAGTTTACTTTGGACCAATCCATCAATCTCCCAGTTTTCTACACAGAACCTAAAAACCAATGAGAAAGGATTATGCACATTCTGAATGTCCATAGGTAGCTCAGGCACTGTTTTGATTGAATTAAGCCCCCCTTTACAAAAGCTGCTCAGCTATTTATTTCTTATCAATGGCCAAAAAAGAGGCACTCTGTGTCTAAACAAACAATTTCCAAGTGTCTGTCCACTATTTTCTATTCCCACCATAGTGAATTTACTCTAGGCAGAAGCAAGGCTCATTCTAGCATAGCCTTGTCTTCTTCGATGGCATACTGGAAAGGGGTGGACTCTTGAAGCATTCTAGAAGCAGCTACATGGCCCTCTCTGCTTAGCTTTACAAGATGTTACAAAGTGGATTTGTTGTCTACGTTCAGGTTGAGCTTTTGCTAGGACCATTCTGCAGGGGCTCCTAGATCCATATCCTTCCTCCTACTAAAAAGGATAGGCTTTGATAATCAACCCATATAACCTAAAGGCTTCTGCAGCAGTGCGAATGATGAACATAGTACAGTTGTCTAAGTTGCACTTACCTAGAATAGCATATGTTCAAATTCACCGCTGCAATATCTGTGCCAACCCTCTATCCTCCTACTCTTGTATATAGTTGTAGTTGGGATATAAAGTAATGTTATGTTGGTTTCTACTTTATATGTTGTTGTTTTATTCAGTTGGTTAGTTCAGGAATGGGTTCATAGGTTGGTACTAGGCTTTCAGCCCTAAGGCGTATACAAGCCTAGCCATGACAATTACCTGGATATTTCTTCCCACAATATTTACTTCCCTGGACCTTCCACCTTTTATCATCTATTCCTCAAATAACACCAAAACTGAACCCATTGATCACACCAAACGTCTCAGTGTTACAACTGATAACTGTCTAAAATCTGACAAACAATTAGGCTCTAACCATTAAAAAGGTCCACTTTAAACTGGGTCACTTGACAGAGTCAAGCCATACCTAACCAATACCAGCACACATTCTATAGGCAGGGCACACCTACTCTCCACCCTTCTATATGCCCCTCCCATTTTCATTAATTTCAGAAGAACAGACTTAAACAAATTAGAAGCCTGCTTTAATAAAATCACCAAATCTGCAATAAACCATCCTTACAGATCACATCACTGCTCTGCTCTTCATCAGCTAAAATGGTTCAAACTACCCAATCTTCTATCATTCAACCAACTAACTATTGCCCACTCCATCATCCACCAACAAGATAATTGCACTCAAAAACCTAGTAAAGCCTTACTCTAACTGCAGAACCCTAAGATCTTCTGACAAACTCCTACTAAAAGTTATTGTCCAACAATCGTTTTGGGGATTCTTTGTTCTCCAACAAAATATCCAAGTCCTGAAATTCCACTCCCTCAACACATATTAAATAATACTAATACATGCCAAATTAAACTACTCCTCAGGGAACATATAGCCAACATCTGGCTTTGCTCCAATGTTAGGCTCTTCCCTCTTTGAATGGACAAGAAAGTCCTGAAAATAGTTTGACTCGAACTGCTGCTTCCCCTCCTTGTGATCAGCAAATCAGCAGTCACAGTGAAGGAGTTGGTGGGGGGGGGGTAGCCAGATCTTTTTGAAGATGGATGTTTGTAGTATCCTAGGCAGGAAACAACCTATATAGCTTAAAGGCTGCACCAGCAGTGATGAATTTATCTGCTGTCATGGTAAATGCAAGTTGCACAACTTACATTATTTGCAACACAAAAAAGGAAAAAAAAAACGGGAATAAGATAATGCTTACCTTTCACAGACAATGTACCTACTGTTGTTTATGAATATTGACATTATTGCAGTGTTTGCACCTTATCATTTCCACTTTACAAGTTTGAAGTTTCTCTAATGAACCTTTTAATTGTTTGCCATCTTTTTTGTACAGATTGTGGCCTTGTGCCAATCACTTGGTTCTAGCAGGGAAGACTCTGCAATGTTTTCCAATTTTCTATATCTGCAGAGTTTGTCAGTTTCATAGTCATCACCTTACCTTAACTTTTATCCTAATAACAATGCCTTGGTTAACTGATAATAAGTTGACAGCTTTAAAAATAACTGTTCTACCCTTTTTTCACTAGCTCGGTATCTATTAATTACAGACAGTATGTGATCTCTTGTGCAAAACTTATTTTTAAAACTTCAGTTTCCTTGAAAATGCTTCATCTAATTTTGTCAGGGACTGTGAAGATAGGTGAAGTCTGCCAGCCTAGCCAGATAGAAGTTTGTAGATAATTCTGTCATTTGTAAATGTTAATGAAAGCCACAGGCTTGTCAAATGGGGAAAAAATGTTAGTAAATGTTAATCTTCAAAAATTTAACAACAGTGCACTCTGCTGTAAGAAAGCTAAGTCAAGACTATGATCTCTACGTGCTCTTAAGGAAAATTCTGCTTTACTGTGTGTGTATATTTATTATCCTTTCCCTATATGAACGCCCCTCAGTGGTGTTAGTGGTGAGGACTGAGGCTCCTTGATTGCTGGGTCAGGGCACGGGCATCACATATTAATTGTTTGGCAGAGGTGGGATATCCACACCACATATTAATTGGTTGGCAAATACTAATTGGCTTGTAGTGGTGTGGGTAGAGTGAATTCCTGTAGCTTGTGTACAGTGATCACTGAAGGTGTTTTGTACTCTAAATCAGCCACGCAGTGAATACTCAGAGTTCAGATCACAATTGTTTTATTTCCTTTGTTAGCTTAGTTAGTCAGGGAAAGCAGGCAACATGTCAGCAGAGGAGTATGGAAAGCTGACAAGGAGCCAGCTAGCTGAGATGTGCCAGGCTAGGGGACTGGTGCATGGAAACCTGACTAAGGCAGACCTGATTGCAGCCTTGGTTAAAGCTGCATCAGAAAACAGCAATCTGCAGGACTATCAGACTGGCAGTGGAGGTGCACAACATACAGACAATGGACAGCTCAACCTTTCTGCAGAGGATTTAAAAATCCATCTGGAGCTGAAGAGACTTGAGTTGGAGGCCAAGCATTTGGAAATAGAAGCAGCTGAGAAACTGAGACATCTGCAGGCTGAGGACAATGAGAAACTGCTACGCCTGGAAGCTGGAGAAGAATCGGATAGCTCAACCTTTCTGCAGAGGATTTAAAAATCCATCTGGAGCTAAAGAGACTTGAGTTGGAGGCCAAGCGTTTGGAATAGAAGCAGCTGAGAAACTGAGACATTTGCATGCTGAGGACAATGAGAAACTGCTATGCCTGGAAGCTGAGGGGAAGGAGCGGCAGAGGCAGCATGAGAGGGAGATGCTGACTCTTCGCCAGAGTCATGGAGGTAATGGGGAACGGAGTAACTGGACCCCAGAAGCACAAAAGGTCAGTAAATTTCTTCCACAGTTTAAAGAGGGGGATTATTTTGATAGTTTCATTCATATGTTTCAGAGGGTATGTAAACAGTATGATGTTGATCAAAAGCTCTGGGTACAGTTCCTGACCCCCTTACTCCATGGTGAAGCTGTAACAGTGTTGTCTAAAATGTCTGATTATTTAATTACACTGTTGTTAAACATTGCTTGTTAGAATGCTTTAAGCTAACACCTGAAATGTATAGGAAAAAGTTTTGTGAGCATAGACGCAAGGCAGATGAAAGTGTGTGTGAATATGTTGCTGAACTGAGCAATTATTTTCATAGATGGGTGAATGGATGTCAGGTCACCACTTTTGAAGGGATGGCAGACCTTTTGGTGAGGGAACAAGTCCTTATGGGTCTAAAGGAACCCATGGTGGTAGCACAGACTGCCCCAACATAATCTGACAGTAGCAGGGGAAGCTACTAGTCCAGGTACACGTCCAGGACCTAGGGTTAAATGTTTTGAATGCAACCAGTGGGGCAATGTGGCATACAGATGTCCATGGAGGCAAGGTCTGGAACAAATGGTGAGAGAGACAGTAAGTGGGGAAGACAAAATATCAATACTAGCTTGTCTTGAGACAACAGGGGTACTGAACTGCCATTCTGCAGATGTCCTGATAGGGAAATATTTGGATGAGGCAGTACCATGTGCTTATGCAGTTACACACAGTCAGGCTAGGAGACAAGCATGTGGGTCTGGTAGCCTGGGGGAGACCCAGACAGACTGCATACTTGCAGCCAGGACTGGTGAGGTGGTTACTTCAGGGAGGGAGCTACTCTGTAGCAGTGATACTGAAGGTGAGCCAAAGCTGCTTGTGGGTACTGATATTCCCTTAGACAGAGGGACTGCAAAGGTAGAGGTAAGTAGTAGTACCCAGGCTGACAGTGAGGCACCACTGTCAGAGGATGCCAGACTTCCTGTGGAAGGGGAGCTGGGAAGGGATACAAAGAGAGAGTTGAGACAGGCTCAGTTCTCAGACCCTGCATTGCAAGGCCAGGTAGCTAGGGAGGCTCCTGATTCTCAAGGGAAGGAGAAATCTGTATACTGGGACAAAGAGTTACTGTATAGAGAGTGGACCCCTGAGAGATGGCTAGAAGGTGAGAGAGTACAGCAGTTGGTAATGCCTAGAGCCTACCATCTGGCACTTCTAGCCATAGCCCATGATATTCCCTTTGCAGGTCATATGGGCATAAAACATACCAAGAAATGTATTATGCAGAACATCTATTGGCCTGGAATTTCCAGAGATATAACAGGGTACTGCAGGACCTGTGAGCAGTGCCAAAAGTTAGGCAAGGCAAGAGACAAGGCGAGAGCTCCTTTGATCCCTTTGCCGGTGATTGAGGAGCCATTTCAGAGGGTAGCTATGGATATTGTTGGGCCTCTGAGTATCCCAAGTTCCACAGGGAAAAAGTATATCCGAGTGGTAGTGGATTATGCTACATGATACCCTGAAACAGTGGCTCTGTCCTCCATTGAGGCAGAAAAGGTGGCAGATGCTTTGTTAGAGATTTTCAGCAGGGTAGGTTTTCAAATGAAATACTGACTGACAGAGGTGCCAATTTCATGTCAGACCTGCTGGCTTGTCTGTGGAAGTACTGTGGGGTGAAGCACCTGAAGACCACCCCCTACCATCCCCAGACTAATGGTCTGGTTGAGAGGTTAAACTCTACAATCAAATCCATGCTACGGGCATTTGCAGATCAGTTTAAGAGGGAGTGGGACAAATATTTGCAACAGTGCACTCTGCTGTAAGAAAACAAAGTCAAACATTTTAAAGTCGGTTCTGATATGTGTAGAGAGAGGCATCCTGCCTATTGTTTTGAGATCAGAGTTAATAGCTAGAATTTCCATGTATAAATGTCCTTTATTTCTCTGGTTTCTGACCCGGTGTAAAGAAATATAGTTTCTGTTAGCCTGGGAACACCAGAGAAGTGTGAAGAATGATGTCAAGTGAAGCTGCTCTGTATTATCAATTTAAAGAGAGAGAATCGGAGAGCTCAGAACATTTTGTCTTGAGATCATCCAACTTCACTAGCACTGCTTTGCTCTATATGTAAGTTATTTAGAACTGTGTTTTCTCTTAGAAATAGCTAGGAATTAGGAAGATTAGACTAAGTGTTTTTCTGTGATGTCAGAACTTTTCTACTGTATTATTTTAAGTATTTCTCTGTGATCTCTGAACTTTTGACTAGCACTGTGTAGTAAAAAGTATTATCTTGTGTTTTTATTATTTATTATTAAATATTTTTAAACCTTTCAACTGTGGCTGTTTTGTGTAGAGATAATTTAAGCTCTAAGTGTATATTTTATGTATATAGTAATCCTGTACCAAGTCACTCCAAATAAGTCTTGACTGGTTGCACTTACCATTTGGATAATAATATTGCACAGCAGTAATTGGACACCCTTCCTAACTACCTTTGAGCAGCTGATTGATATTAGTGGGTGGTGGCATCTGGTACTAACTTATAGTCTGGGTAAAAGGAGCACAGCTGGAGAACCTGTGCCAGACTTCCCCAGGAGTGTCTGCGTGGTTGTCTAAACTCTTATCTCAAAGTGTGCATGTGTGTCAGCTACTTGGGCAGGGACACAAAACACTGGTTGGACAAAGAGGGAGCTTGAGGTTTTAGCTTGCTCACTAGGCTGAGATCTGGACCCCATAGCTGTGCCAGTGGGGAGTCTTATTGGGGACCTGGAGAGAAAGGGAGAAACCAGCCCCAGACTGACTGTGATTTCTGTGTGCTCTTAAGGGAAATTGTACTTTACTGTGTGTGTATTTATTATCCTTTCACTATGTGGACGCCCCTCACTGGTGTTAGTGGTGTGGATTGAGGCTCCTTGATTGCTGGACCATGGCACAGGTGTCACAGGGACCTTAGTTTAACCATTTGATCTTTCATTATGTTTTCTTTTAATCATGTGAGGTGCATGCTTTTATAACTTAGGTATCTGTTACCTGAGATAGTTTGTATATACTTTTAATTATGTCACCTTTTTTGATAATGAAATGTCCAAAAAGTAATCTTTTCCATGTTATAAATTTGTGTGAACTGCAAAAAACATGCCCTAGCCCAAGTGTAACATTAAATTTGCAATAATTCCATGTTGCCATTCCATATCAAAAAGATATCCTCAGCAAAGCACTGAAAGCATTTGATCTGGCTTATAAAAAGTGAATTATAAACATGTTCCTCTTTCCAGACTGCCATATTTAAATTAGGATAGCTGGGGCCCATCACTATCACCACCCCACTGTAACACTTGTAATCTACTTAAAATATCTTCCTTCAAATGCAACAGTATTATAAGATAAAACAATTTCCAGCATTTGAATCAAAACTCCATATTTTAAAGAATGAAATTGGTCTTTGCATGAAGCAGATTAACCACTATATTCATGCCTCTTTTGCTTGGTGTCACTGACTACAGAGACTCAATAACTGTTGTCATTAAGATTATACCAGATGATACATTAATATTTTGTATCCTTCAAATAAAATCAAATTAATCCTAAATATAATACCAACATATACAAACTGTTCGGTTTATAGTCTTCTCAAAATATATGGCAATGGCTTCTGTTTTGCTACCTTTACTGGCTATGGTTGATCTTAATAGAGAGCATAACAAGTTTTTATGTAATTTAAGCAAGCCAAAAATAATGCTTGTTCTAGCAATATCTATTCTTTGACATTCTGCTAATAAAATGCCTATCAGGCCCACAAGCAACCAGTTTTATATTTATAATACTGTTGCATTTGAAGGCAGGAATCTGTCATGGACATAGTCAACAAAGCCCAAGACTCAGGTAAAATAGTCTCTTCCCTATTCCTAGACCTATCAAAGGCTTTTGATGCAGTCTCTCACCCGTTACTTCTAAATCACCTCTCAAAAGTTGCTGTCTCCACTCCTCCTCTTAACTGGTTCTCAGGTTATCTGTCAGACAGACAACAGGCAGTCAAATGGAAAAACTCCTTCTCTTCATACCTTAACAACCCTACTGGTGTCCCTCATGTTCTGTATCAGGACCCCTTCTCTTCAGCATCTGTATTAATAATCTCCAGTCCATCTTTAATCACTGCTCTTTAATACAATATGCTGATGATTATACTATTATCTACTCTGCTAACTTCATATCTGATCTGCAACAGAACATTCAACTGGCCTTTACCTCCATGGAGACCTGGCTTAGGAACAATCACCTGTCACTTAATCCAAATAAAAACAAGGTGCTTCTATTTACCTCTAGAAAAAGCCCTCATAGACAAGGCCCAGTTTACCATTCTCTCTCAAAGTAAAACAATACTAGAAGTTGTTACTTGCAGTAAACTACTGGCAGTAATAATAGATGAACAACTAATATCTGACATTCACATACAAAATGATGTTAACAAAACACACCAAAAGCTAGGCATTCTTTATATTCACAAACACTTTCTCAGCCCCTCCACCAAACAAAGCCTCACTACCACTTATCTATTATTCTACTTCCCTCTCTTGTTTATGGTGCCCCATTACTTACTAACCTACAATCCTCCCTAAAAACTAAGCTTGAAATGTGTTACAAAAACGTCGTTTGCTTTAAATGCTAAACATTCCACTCATCACTGTGCAGCTTTACACTCCTTTAAGTGGCTTCAACTCCCTCAGTATCTCTCCTCCCTCCAACTAACAACTGCCCGTAAATTAATTTACAAACCTTTAGTTTGTCCTACCCTTACCTTATTATTTAGCAACTATTAACCTAATAGTTCTCTAAGATCTGAAAATGAATACCTTTTACAGGTGCATAAACCTAGCCTACCTGCTGGCCAGCTTTTTCATACTTATTCTATATCCAAAGCCTGGAATGCTCTACCATTAACAGTTAAATTGAATCAAACTCCTGCATCATTCAAAAATTCTTTCCATGACTACCAGTCTTCTATCTTCTAGATCTGCTTTTGCACCATACCCCCACCCTTTAAATCTTCACTACACCTACTTATTGAATATATTCTCATTCACTATATAGTCTTCATACCTAGTTTAATGTGCACTTACAATACAATGTTTTGAGTAACCTACTACATTTATATCAGAAACTTCATACAGGGTTAACCCTTTACTTGTTCATAGGTAGGTACTAGTCTATTGGCCCTAGGGCCTATATAAGCCTAGCCAAAAAGGTATACTGCCTTTTGCCACCCAAGAAAATTATTTTCCTTTACCCCTGTCAAGCAGAGCCACAGAAGTGATCCCGGGTTCCTATCTCACATCCACTCATCAAGATTTTTCTTGAAGAGTGCTAATGAGGAGCTTTGTTTGATATAGATAGGTAGTTTGTTCCAGAGTATGGAAAGTCTCTGGGACAGGAAGCTATCACTCCAGCATGCTCTGTTTATTGTGGTGACTAGGTTTAGGTCCCTAGAGCATGTAGCTCAGAGGGATTGGGATTTTTTTAAGTGGAGCATGTCCAACAGCTCTGGGTTAGACATAGCTTTGTATGTTGGGTAGAGATCACCTCTGAGTAGGCGATATGCGACGGAGTAAAGCTGGAGATGTAATGGGATCCTATCTCGCCTACATTCATAACTGATGGGCTCGGAGCCGATCCATCGGCTCCGACTCGGCCAACTTAGTACACTAGAACGAAGTCTCTTATTGGCTGGGCTACTCTCTATCCCAGGATGCACCACACCTGCTTCCCCAGATCTCGTTTGCCGCTTTACAAGCTGGACGTGGTCTCGACTTGGCTGGAGCTAAGTGTTCTTTCTTTACTTTTTTGTGGTCTTTGACCTTGGGGTTTCTTCAAAATTTAATACAACAGCTGTTTTAACGGCTATTTTGTGTTTTTTGATTGTGTGAGTGATTGACTGTTTTTGATTGATACGTGTATATCGCTGGTCGGGCAAGGCCCGTTTAAGTTAGAGGGCCTTTGCCCTTCTTATTGGATTGTCTGTCTTATTATTTTTCTTCGGGCAAAGCTCGTTTAAGTTAGAGGGCTTTTGCCCGTTATTGTAGTGTTTTTCCTGCTTGTTATTTTACTTGTGAGGTAAATCTCTCTCTGAGACCTCGTGCCATTTTTTTCTCGCGCTCTAACAGTTGGGTGTTATTAATCACTTCTGTTCTTGGCGCTACATTTTGGTACTTCATACTGTTATTACATAGTTATAGGCATGTCTAAAGAACAAAAATCAGGGTTCAAAAAATGCACTAGGTGCAATTATAAAATGTCTATTACTGATAGTCACTCTATATGTGTATATTGTTTAGGACCTAAACATTTACAGGAGACATGTAGTGTGTGTCATGCTTTTTCTTCTAGGGTTCTTCAAGAGCGAAAAAATAAACTGATCTTGAAGGGTCTTATTAAGCCCTCTTTTGAGGAAGCTTTGGATTCATCTCCTACTGCCTCTAAAAAGAAAAGGCCGTCAGCTCCGACAAGTCTGTCGGAACCGACTGCTAAGAAGCATAAGTCGACCTCTTCTTCCTTGGCTCCACTGACTTCGGAGTCGAGGGTCGAAGGGTCTGCCTCGATGCCTCTTTCCTCGGCTCCATTGGTTTCAGAGCTGCAGGTTGGAGCATCGAGAGGCGAATCACCTCCCTCGGTTCCATTGGTCTCGGAGCCGGTGGAGGTGTGCAGCTCAGACTCTTCCCCCTCGGCTCCGAAAGCTCCTTCGGCGCCGATCCTTGTTCATGCTGTGTCGGATCCGGCGCCGATAATGTTGGAGCCTTTTCGGAGCCGGTCCCCTACATTGTCTGAGCCGAGAGGAAAGTCGTCTCGACCCTTGTCTACTTCCTCTAAATCCTCAAGACTGTCGGATTCGGATTTGGATAGGGTTATTCAGAGGCTTTTCCAGTCTCCAGTTTTTGCACAAATGGTCTCGGCTCCGGCCCAGTTGGCTTCGGAGCCGATCCCCCCTCCAAAACACTCGATTCCTCCTCCAACCTCCTCGGAGCCATTAGAGTCGGTGATGGTGGAACAAGTTGGAGCCGTACGGTCGGAACCGAGACCCCCTCGAGGTCTATCGGCACCGACCATTGTTCCTACCCTGTCCTTGGGTTCAGGGTTTGGTACTGGGACTTCCTCAGCCGGTGCCGAGGGGAACATTTTGGGACTGGGTGCCTCGGTACCTAGTCTCCCCCTCGGAGCATCGGCTGCCGGAATTCCTAGTGCCGTCGTGGCCTCTCGGCCAGTGATCTCCATGGAGTCTGGAGGTCCGGCCTTTGAGGCCATGAGGAGCGCGCTGGCCATGTCCTTGCCGGCTCAGCAGGCTTCCACCTCACCGTCCCTAGACCTGGAGACTGGTGCTTCTGCCGTTCTGCAGTCCCATGACAGCGAGGCCCCAGGGCCTGAGGATACCCCCGTCGGGGGTTCCCTTCTTCCGGGGGGTCCGTCCGAAACTGTTTCGGACGAGCCTCCATGGAAGAGATTGTGCAAGAGGAAGCACGTAGACTCCCAAGATGAGTCTGTCACATCCGACACTGACCTTGATGACGCGGAAGGGTCCCCTAAATCATCTTCGGATGATGTCTCTTTCTCGGATATCCTTGAGATTCTGAGACAGAGAGGAGATTGGCAGGCCAAAACCCCTTCCGCTGAGGAGTCAGTCTTCCTCAAGGCCTTCGGGGCCCAGCCCTCCGCCTCCTGGGTGTCTCCGCCCTTCGATGAACTGCTTGATTTGGTTTCTCGAATAGCTTGGGAACACCCCGATTCTGTGGAACCGGTGCCTGCAAGACCGAATAAATTTCTTTCAGCCCCCCCCCCAAAAAGAATTTTTAACTAAGGGAGTTCCCGTAGATGCAATGGTGGTGGCATCTGCCACACAGCAGGACGTGGCAGAGGCTTCAACGTCTATCCACCCTCCTAATAAGGATTCCAGGAGCATGGATAGGTACGGGAAGCGTACCCTTTCTTCAGCGGCCTTTACTTTACGGTCACTGAATTATTTATGTCATTTTACCAGGCTCCAAAGGGACCTCCTTAAAGAGCTAAGTGAGTCCCTCACAGGTAACCTACCTGAGGTGCTAGCCCACACTGTTGGCGCCCAGATGACTACCTTATTTTCCATTGTAAACTCGTCCATGAGGCTCATCTCGTATGTGGCCGAAGGGGCGAGTAGGGCAGTGGGAACAGGCGTCGCTCTCAGGAGACATGCCTGGTTACGCTTATGTTCATTTGCGGAGGCCTTTAAGTCTTCTTTCGCCGACGCCCCCTTTGATGGGTCATCTTTGTTTGGACCCAAGGTGAAGGACACACTGACTCGGTGTGAGCAGGAGGGCAAGACCTTGACTGCCGTTGGGGCCCGTTTTTCCGCTCCATCTAGGCCTTACCCCAAGGCCCAGAGAGGAGGGAAAATGTGGTTCAGAAAAACTCAAAGGTCTTTCCCTACTCCACCCAGTGATCCCCCCTCTAGAGGTGGGGGGGGGGATTCAGGAAGACGCCGCCCCAGAGGCGGCAGAGGCCCCCGTAACTCGGGAGACCGCGATTCCTTTCGTGGTTCTTCCTACACTCAACGTCCCTGAGTTGGTGCCCGACTGTGCTGCTCCGGAGCCAGTTGGGGGTCGTTTTGCGGAACACCCACAAGCTTGGAAAACTATTACCAGCGATCAGTGGGTGCTCCGGATTATAACCGAAGGCTATCTCATTCCCTTCATCAAGCCCCCCCTTCCCTTAAGGGAAATCCCGGATGTGCCACCCAGTCAGCGGGATCAGGCAGCAATAGAGGTTTCAAAGCTGCTAGAAAAAGGAGTCATCCAGCCTGTCCCCACCGACCAGATCAGATCAGGAACTTACTCAAGATTATTTTTGGTGCCAAAAAAGACAGGGGACTTCAGGCCCATTTTGGACTTCAGTTCATTGAATCATTTTGTGAAAAAGTCCAAATTCCGAATGGTCACCCTTCAGTCCATTCTCCCACTATTGGAGAAGGATGCCTGGATGTGCTCCATAGATCTCCAGGACGCTTACTATCACATTTTGATGGGTCAAGAGTCCAGGAGACATTTACGCTTCCGCCTGGGAGACAGTCATTTTCAGTTCCGAGCACTGCCTTTTGGTCTCACCACAGCCCCCAGGGTGTTCACCAAGTGCCTGGCAGTGGTGACTGCTCACCTGAGAAGTCTAGGATTCCAAGTGTTTCCTTATCTAGACGACTGGCTCCTTACTGCCACCTCCAAGCATCTACTATTTCAGGCGCTCACGGCCACGGTCACCTTGGGCCGTTTCCTGGGAATTACTTTCAACTGGCAAAAATCTGTACTACAGCCATTTCAGCGTATTACCTTTATAGGCGCAGAGTTAGACACAAAAATGATGCGCGCCTTCTTACCGGCAGCAAGAATTCAAGTTCTGCAGAACCAGGTCAGATCCTGCCTTCCCCTATCAAGAGCTCCGGCCCATCTGATTCTACAGGTGTTGGGCTCGATGGCATCAACCATACTCCTAGTCCCTTTAGCCAGACTCCACATGCGAATTCTGCAATGGCTTCTGTCGGTTCAATGGTCCTATCAAGAACTCCCCTTGAACCACTTAGTTACGATTATGGAGAGTTGCCGTCGAGATCTGCATTGGTGGCTTCTCCGATCCAATCTCGACCAGGGGCGACCCTTTATTCCTCAGTCCCCCGTTGCCACTGTGACCACGGACGCCTCCCAGGTAGGGTGGGGGGGTCATTACCTGGACAGGTCTGTCCAAGGCACATGGCAACTCCAGGAAGCGCATTTGCATATCAATATCCTGGAGATGAGAGCGGTACTCTTGGTACTACAAGCTCTCCATCACGCTCTCCCGCAGGGTCCGATTTCCATCCTATCCGACAACATGTCGGTGGTTTGGTATATAAACAAGCAAGGTGGGACCAGGTCTTACCCACTGTGCAGAGAAGCCATGAGACTTTGGCACTGGGCGGTAGCTACCAACCGCTTCCTTATGGCAACGCACATTCCGGGGAAATCCAATGTGATTGCGGACAGACTAAGCAGGACCATCCTGTTACCCCACGAGTGGTCCCTCAGCCAAAGAGTGGCTGCGAAAATCTTCGCCAAATGGGGTCTTCCTTGCTGCGACTTGTTTGCCAGCCCCCACAATGCGAAGTGCAGAGAGTTCTTCACTCTGATCCCCTCTCAGGGACAGATTCCCAGGGACGCTCTAACCCACATTTGGCCCTCCGGTCTCCTTTATGCCTTCCCTCCGGTTCCCCTCCTGCTGAGGGTGATACAGAAGGCAATTTACCTGGAGAGCGAAATGATTTTGATTGCCCCGCACTGGCCTCGTCAGGTTTGGTTTCCCTTCCTTCGGAGGTATGCGGTAGAAGGTCCATGGTTCCTGGACCCGGTGCCGGACCTGTTGACTCATCAGTCAGGACAGTCTCACCCATCTCTCAGGTCCTTGAGGTTGGCGGCATGGTTACTCCGCTTCCATCCTTAGTCCGGGACAACTCCCTCTCTCCGGAGGTGATCCACATATTGTCTTCCTCTCACAAACCTTCCACTGTCAAACTGTATTCCAGCAAATGGAAAAGGTTCGCCTTCTGGGCTCAGCAACGTGGTATAGACCCCCTTACTGCCCCAGTATCGGAGGTCTTGAATTTCTTGGCCTCTCTTTTTCAATTGGGCTCTTCAGTTTCCACGATTAAGGTTCAACTAGCGGCTATCTCTAATTTTCATGCTTCTTTTGAACCTTCATTAATGTCTCACAAACTTTGCAAGTCTTTCCTTAAAGGAGCATGGCTCCTTAGGCCCCCAATATCTCATCCTGTTCCCCCTTGGGACCTAAATTTGGTTCTTGCTGCCTTAACTGCCCACCCTTTTGAACCAGCTGCTACCTGCGATTTGAAATTTCTATCCTGGAAAACCGCCTTTTTAGTGGCCATAACTTCGGCCAGGTGGGTTTCAGAGCTTCAGGCTCTATATTCTGATCCTCCCTATTTGATTTTTCACAAACATAGAGTGTCCCTGAAATTAAATCCCTCCTTTTTACCAAAGGTAGCTTCTTCTTTCTGCATTCGACAGACTCTAGAGCTCCCTGTATTTTTTCCCGAGTTTTCTAATAACGCAGAATATATTCTTCATCAGTTGGATGTCCATAGACAACTGCGTTTTTATTTGAATAGAACTGCTCAGACACGGAAATCGAATCAACTGTTTGTTTCCTTTGCAATAAACAAATTGGGTCAACCAGTAGCTAAAACATCCATAGCTAAATGGATTAAAGATTGCATCTCTTTCATTTATTCACAGGCTAACAAAGAGCTTCCCTTTCCAGTCAAGGCTCATTCTACCAGGGCAGTGGCTACTTCTGTAGCCTTTCACTCCAAATTATCAATAGATGATGTTTGTGCTGCGGCTACCTGGACTTCTCCGCACACTTTCATTTCTCATTACAAGCTAGATGTGGTTTCTCGAGGCAGGGCTTCCTTTGGTTCCACAGTTCTCAGGAGTGTTTTCCAATGAGCCACCCGGGATTTAGGTGCTAGGGACGCTGTCCCATCAGTTATGAATGTAGGCGAGATAGGATCCCATTACATCTTTTAGTTATGTACTTACCATAACTTCGGATGTATGGGATCCATCTCGCCTACATTCATCTCCACCCTCCTTCCCCCTCCCATGCGGATTTAGAGGAAGTGTAGTTCCATTTGGAGATCTTCTCTTGAAGAACTTTAGTTGGTTGTAGTAATTACTATTTTCTCTCTGTTTGCATGTAAGTATGAAAGCGAACAAACAAGATCTGGGGAAGCAGGTGTGGTGCATCCTGGGATAGAGAGTAGCCCAGCCAATAAGAGACTTCGTTCTAGTGTACTAAGTTGGCCGAGTCGGAGCCGATGGATCGGCTCCGAGCCCATCAGTTATGAATGTAGGCGAGATGGATCCCATACATCCGAAGTTATGGTAAGTACATAACTAAAAGTTTTTTGAGATGGTCTGCGTAGGGCATCTGTTTGAGGCCGGTAATCCTCTTTTTGAGATATTTCTGCAGCCTTTCTAGTTGCTGTAGATGTCTTGTGAGGTACATACCAAAAGGGGCGTTGCACTCTATAATGTGTCTAATGAGTGACAACTAGACAGGAACAATGACCTCTTTTTTCCTGGATGAGAAACCTTTTGTGATGAGGTGTGCCACATAGAAGGATTTCCTGACTACTGTGGCAATGTGATTACCAAAGGAGAGACTACTGTCCATCTGTGTCCCAAGGTCTCTTATCAAACTTTCGGTGTTAAGTAGACTACCGCCTTTGTGGTAGTTCAGGGCTACAGAGAGTTTTTACCAAAAGGGATGACAATGCACTTTTTGGCATTGAGCTTAATGCCATAGCTTTGACACCAGGCATCTGTCTCAGTGACGCCCTTTTGTAGAATGTCCACATTGTTAGGAGTTTCGATTACGGCTCCTAGTTTGCAGTCATCTGCGAACGTCATTAGTCAAAGACCTTCTCTGTTAGCCTGTACTTCTGAGAAGTAGATACTAAACAGGAGAGGACCCAGGACTGTACCCTGTGGTACTCCACTTGTCACTAGTCTGAAGTTGGATTTAGAGTCTGCTACTTTTACAGTGTGAGTTCTGTAAGTGAACCAGTTGGGATCCCATCTTGAGACATAGGCATTTATACCTGGTTTAGTGAGTTTATCTATAATTCCAGAGTGGGAGATGGTGTCGAAAGCCTTGGCAAGATCTAGATAGGCTGTGTGAACCACCTTACCCTCATCTACAGCTTTGGTGACCACCTCAAAGAAGTCTGTCAGGTTTAGGAGACATGATCTGCCTTTTACAAACCCGAACTGGGTGGGGTCCAGAGTTTGGAGATTACCAATGTCATTGTCTATAAGTTCCATGATGATATGTTCCATAGCCTTGCAGACCAGGCTCATCAGGCTAATAGGGTGGTAGTTCCCAGGGTCCGTGGTGGCTCCCCGTTTGTGGAGTGGGATAACCATCACTGTGCGCCATTCAGAGGGCACAGAGCCTGAAGTGAGGCTATGATTGAACATGGTACTTAGGTGAGGTGCCAGTTCATTCTGTAGTTTGTATAAAACGCAGCCTGGGATGTTGTCAGGTCCCATGGGTGCTGTGTTCTTGGCTTTGGAGAGTGTGTTTTTTACCTGTGCAGCTGTGGTTACAGGAACTTTGCATTCTTCTGGTATAGAGACGGGCCCTTCCGGGGTGAGAAGGGGGTAAAGTTAGCACTGAACCTATCTGCCAGGATGTTGGCAATATCAGTTGGTTCAGTATATTTAATGCCATTGTGCTGTAACTCAGAGCAGATCTGTGTGTTGCCATTGAGATTCTTGACATAGCTATAGAATGTTTTGTGGTTATCTTTAGAATCAGTGGAGATTTTGTTTTCATAACTAGCTTTGGAAGATTTTATGAGGGATCTCAGCTTTTTATTGAAGCTGACCAGGGAGTTCCTCCAATCATGGGATTTTACTCTTTTTTTGCAACAGTTTCTTTCTTCTGTTATAGAGTTTGTTTATGGCAGGGGACCACCAGATTGGCTTCCTTTTTTTGGAGGATAGCATCTTGAATCTGTTAGGAATTGCACAATCCATGCATTCATGTAAGTGTTTATAAAGTGCATTTATGTAGGATTCAGCAGTCGTACCTCTAGTGTCCATCTGCATGGTGTCGTGAAGTTTGCCACTTCTGTCTTAAGAAGCGTGAAGTTGGATTTGGAGAATTTTTTTGCAAAGGTTTCCATAATGGGGGGTGAGGGCAGGATGTGGATATCTAGGGTGATTACCTTGTGGTCGAATCTGACTAATGAGAAATTGACCTCTGGTGTGGAACACCAGTTGCCCATGTTGGTAATGACCAGGTATAGTATATTGCTACCACTGGTGGGGGTGAGGATGAGTTGATCCAAGGCATTGGAATTTATGAATTCCAGAAAACGTTGAGCAAAAGAGTTGGTACATGAGTTGTTTTCCCAGTTAATGGTGTGGTAGTTGAAATTGTCCATTATTAGGGTATTAGGTTGTACCCTAATATTTTCCAGTGTATCAAGAAATGAGGAGTGGGAATCCTGGGGCATGGTGGGGGATCTGTAGCAAGCTACAGTTTGAATTGCGGTCTTGCCCAGAGTTAGTTGCACTTGGATAATCTTGGATGCATTATTCTGAGCAACTAGCCTGGAGGTGTGTATATCCTTAATGAATATGGACACGCCTCCACCTTTAGTGTTTCAGTCCAGGTTAATTGGCCGAAAGGTGTGGTATGAATTATAGCCTGGTAATGCAGGGGTGCTCTCTGGAGCCTTGAACCAGGTCTCTGTCACTGCACAGATGTTGATGTTCTTCATTTTAAGAGTGCCTCGAGTGGGTTCATTTTGAGGTTTAGACTTCTAGCATTGAGTAGCATTACCTTCAGATTTCGCTTGCTTGTACCTGTTACGGTGGTGAGTTTGTCATTTGAACCTTGCCTAAAAAAGGCACTATGGGGTGGCAAGAGCCTTAGCCAGTATCCAGAATCCCAAGGGCGACAGGTGCAGGCCATCCCTGGCAAAGCATTGTGGTCTGTCGATCATGTCATCCCAAGCTGACAGATACTAGATCCCCTTAGAATGACACCAGTAGCTTAGCCAATTGTTGAAGTCAATCATTTTGTACTTGTACTGTGGTATCATTCTGGGTGATGGCAGGATGCTACTCAGGGCTAGGGTCATAACTGACTGGGCTACAAGATCGGACATCTCTTTCATGTCTGTTTTCATGTAGTCCAGGGAGGTACATCTCAGATCATTCACACCAACATGGACAATGACAGAGTCATATTTGTACTTGTGGAGTGACCTGAGTGTGTGCATTATGTGCCAGATCCTGGCACCCGACAGGCAGCTGACAGTAACTTTCTCCTTGTTTAGCCTGGTGAGTGGAACATCGGTATGCCTGACTATAGAGTCACCTATGACTAGAGTGTTGGGTACATTGTTATGCCTTATGGGCTGTGTTTGAGTGGCACACTAAGTGTTTGGGCTATGTGTCATTTGGGTTGTGTTGGGGGGTGGAAGTTGCTTGCGTTTCTACTTTGGAGGTCCCTGATGCTTGGGCAGATTTTTATTGAGAACCTCCACAAATGTAGGTGTGTGTGTGTGTGTGTGTGTGTGTGTGTGTGTGTGTGTGTGTGTGTGTGTGTGTGTGTGTGTGTGTGTGTGTGTGTGTGTGTGTGTTGTGTTTCTATGTGTATGTTTTGGTGGTGTAGGTTTTGAGGGACTATGTGATGAGTGGTGTGGTACAAGTGTTTACCCTCTGCTCTTGACTATCTAGTCCAGTCTTGGGTGAAGAGAGCTTTGCTTCCAGTTTGGCTATATAAGTCCATCTCTCACAGGTTGTAGTGTTGGGTGGTAGGAGAAGAGGGTTGTCTGTGCACATGAAGCAATTGCTGCATTGCCCCAAAATGCCCAGATTCATCAGGTAGACAGGAGAAAACATTGGGAGCTGACCCTTAGACGTGCCTGGATAGATGCTTATTTATTAAGTCCTAAAACCTGTTTTCCTCTAGACAATTGGGGAAAGTTGAGTGCTATAGTAATTTGTAACTTATTTAGTGCTTACAATGAGTTCTGAGCAAGTGCTGAGCTCAAAGAAACATATTTGAGTGCTAAAACTAAAAAAACTGGCTATTTCTAAGGGAAAATTTGAAGAGCAGACTTTATAGCGCCTGGAATAGTTTAACCCTAGCTAAGCAGTGGGGTCTCAGAAGCTTACAAAAAGTCCTGGATACAACAAATCTGCATTTGGAGTAGACTTCTTACAGGAAAGGCAGGAAGCATGCTTAGAATTTTTTTTTTTTTGGTAAAGTGCAAAGGGAGTAAGAAGGTGCAGAAGATAACTCTAGGTTAAGAACTAAGTGGGTTGGCCTTCTCAAATGTTTTCGCTGTATTAGGTAGAATGAGGTAATGACACTAAACTGGGAAGAGTGTCCCAGATCAAATTTACAGTAGGGGTGGGCAACTGCAAAGCCACCAAGTATAAGAACAGGATACCAATAGGGAGGGATGGTGGGAGACAAAAATCAGAACAAATAAACCCAAACAGGTGCTTAACAAGTGTAGAAAATTTCCAGCTAATACCTCACACACAGTGAAACTAGCTAGAAAAGTATGCAGCAGACAATAAAAGTGCTATAAATAACTCATAAAAATAAGCAAAAAACAGGATACTTAATTTTATATATCGCAGATCAGGGTTTGCTCAGTGCCCTTCCTCCGATTATCTCAGTGTGAAATGGCAGAAACACTTACAAGTTAACTTCTTAAGTAACAGAAAGTTGAAACCTGAAACAACTTTAAAAAAAGCTCGAAAGAACCAGTGAGGTGCTTACTCCAAGCCATAGTCCAGGTAACCCCAATCAGCCAATGACCATAAACACTCCCCTCTCACTGAAATGCAAGAATGGCTTTGGCAAAGCTATGATGGCTTGGAACATGTGCTCAGACACACAGCCTCTACAAATAAACTAGGCCCAAGGCACAAGCCTGAATATGGGCAATGCCACAACTACCCACACTTTGTATTATAAGTTTGTTTTAATAGTAACCATTGACAAATCCTGTTTTATCTTTACAGTGACCAGTTGTTAATTACTTCTCCATGTGCACGTCTGTAGAACTTTACAGATGTTAAATCCAGTTCATTGTTTATGTTTGTTTTTTGTGCATCTTTTCTCCCCGGGCCTCCACTGAAAATGGGCTCTTAATGGCCCAATGGACTATACCGGTAAACAAATGCCAACAAATAAATAATAAATATTATTTTCTATGCTTTAATAAATGAATCTGTATGAAATTTTAACATCTTTAACCATAACTTCATTGTGCTCATCAAAATGTTTTCTTTTTTGTATATATATATATATATATATATATATATATATCTGTGAGACCATTCACATTTAAAGATAATACAGAAAGTGTTGTCATTGTTAAAAGAAATTATTATTCTCCCCTCTTATGTATAACAGCTGTTTTAAATGTCTAGTTTCAGCTTTTTTGTTACATACACTGTTTTTCAAGTTGATCTTTTATTCACTTGCTTCTTGTAATATCCATCTTACATGACTTTTTGTTTTAATGAAAGCCTTCAAGCAAACAAAAAAACAAACAAACACACCCCAAGAGCACCCTAGAACCCATTAACTTATTATAAACACACAAAACTGTATATCTTCAGATTATTAAGTTTAACCCTCCTAATAGAACCAATAATCTCAGATTGACAGCCACACTCATTGACTTAAATTAACCTATAATGAAAGTTATCCATGCTAATGGCACTGCCTGTGCTTCTGTGTACATTAAATGCTGTCTTTTTTTGTCTTATCTTCATTCCTCTCCCAGATGTAGAAAAGAGCTTGAAGGGTTTCAGAAAACATTACCTCCTAGCCATTGAAAGAAAGAATTATTCTGTATTATTGTCCCCTTATCAGATAGCTTTCTTAGAAACATGATTAACAGATACACAGTTGCCTTCAGCTACAGACTTCTCATGTTGCACTATGAACATTAATTTATTTGCTAGAAGAAAAGATTATATTATATTCAGTGTTCTTAAATTTACTTGTTTCCCCTTAAAACTTGTTATAAGATCGAGCCAAGGGCTTTAATTCAGTTATTCTCCTATACAAAAGCAAGAAAAGGGATATGAATTTTACTTGTATCATACTCAATTTCGCTGGCAAAGTCTCGCTCTGAGCTTTATTATCAGGAGAATAAGAAGCAGAATCCTCTTCTGTTTGATAGCTCTCTTTGTTGGACAACTATATGTATTTCCTCTTTAGCATGTTCTGCATCAAAAAATGACTGACCCTCCAGGAAAAAAATATTTGGAAGATAGCTAGGTGCAGCAGCTTGAATCTCACACTTGCTTCTTGACATTCTCTCTATTTGCTGGAATAAGTAATCCTTTTTCCACAAATAATCTACTCTGTCCAAGTTTTAGTACTTTGTCTTTCTGTAACAGTGCTGTCAGAATCAACTCTTTCTGCTGGTAAGATTGCATTTTTACCATCAAAGTTGTTGGCTGTTTTCTCATGGCTAGGTTTGGAGCATACACAGGATGTGCCCTTCCAATTAACAAATCCTGCTGTGGAATACCATTCCAGTTGCTTATTTGTGCCTTCATAAAAGTAATACAGTCTGCTCCTTCCAGTTTAACTGGTACAGCAGAAAATCTCAGGTTTTCACAACCTGCTATGTGCTCTAATTCTACCATTTTTGAAACGTTTTTGAGCAGTCTCATACTCAGCCAGCCTTTTCTTCATTTCAGCTTTTGAATTTTGCAGTTTTATCAGCTTACCTGAATATCTGTTTAAAGATGCTTCCATTTTTCCAGCCTTCTGTTATTTGAGTTGTTATACTCCTTCAGTGTTTCATTTATTTTAATCAGCTCTGAGCACATATGACTTATTTTTCCTCTAGATTACTGGAAGTCATGTCTTTCAACAAAGCCAGAACTTAAACTGCTCTTTGATGAACATCTACAGGATTCTTCCCAGCCAATCTTTTAACTCACCTTTTGTGACTGATTTTCTTTCTCTGAATTTCTTTTTTCTTGGCATCCAAGCAGTGCACTTGCTAGCCAGTTACTAAAATGTACCCAAAAAGAAACATTCACTAGCTTTCTGAGTTTCTGTTTTCATACTGGAAGAGCTGAAATTAAATGGTTATTCAGTGTGCAGCCATCTTGGAAGTCAAATGATAGCCAGTCTTGCTGTTCCTGAGGTAACAGGGAAGCTCCCCTGCTTTGTCAGAATGTTGTACCTATCCATAGGGAAGCTGCTGCTGCCATTAGTAACACCGTTGGCCCCATTTTTCCTGTCAAAAAGAAATAGACAACTAAACATGTATCTCCTTCTCAAATGTCCTTACACAGGAGTAGTTTATTAGGTTTGGCTCAGGGTTTAATTCAGGCTATTGAGCCTCCTTATAAATGAGTTTCTGGTAAAAGAAAGAGGAATGTTTCATTTCTTGAAGACATTCAAAATTCTGAATCTGGATAGGAAAACAAAGGGGCAAATATATGCTTTTCGCCTCAAATTTCAGATTCAGGAGAAAGACTCTGAGAGGGTTCTCTTTGTCTGAGACTATTTCCAGAATGTGCCTGTGTTTTCAGAGGGAGAACACTGAGGTTTTTCAGTTCCTCAGGATCTTTCTTTCTTCTTGCCTAACCATGTTTCTTAAAATATTATGAGCTGTTACCAAAAGAATTTCCAGGACCTTTGCCTATTCCTCTAGTTCTGTCAGAACTGTAGGATGTGTGTGTTACTGCCTGCAATTTTTCTCATCTTCAGCCAGCTGCCCTTAAAAAAGCAGATAGGGACATATAAGGTTCCTTAGTATTTTACATTTTTATATGCACGTTCATAGTTTCATAGATTAGTACTAAGCTAACTGCCCTTGTAGGCTGTTTAAGCCTGGCCAGTTACCCCATGTGAGAATGAAACCCTGCACCTTATATCTGTAAGATAACTACCTTAACCATTATGCCAGTCACCCCTGAAAAATATTGGTACTCCATAGGATTGTCCTGATGACAATATGTTTTTAATAGTTCTAATAATACCTTTAGGGACTCCCTGGTCTGCTATACCCGTTACTTAGATGATATATTCATCTTATTTAATGGTGACGAAACCCTTAGTGCTAATTTTGTGCAATACTTGAACACCACAACAGAGTTTTTACAATTTACATCAACTTTTAGTACATATTGTATTGCATTTTTGGATATTAGCTTAGTAAAAGATTACGAGTTGAATTGTTACACAGCTAAAATCTATAGAAAGCCAACTTATTCCAACACCTTTCTTCATTACTCTAGTAACCATCCACTACACCAAAAGAAGTCAGTGGTAAAGGGTCAATTGGTGTGTGCCTCTAGGATGACCACCTTAGACACTGACTTCTTCCATGAGTGTTCACTTCTTAGGAGTATGTTTATGGAACGTGGCTACCCGGAAACATTTCTCGATAATTTGATTAATGAAGTCAGTACTAAGAGAAATAATAATGTTTTCTTACCAATTCTTTTTAGAAAGACTACAATTGATACACAGGGAGACAGTAATAGTTTAACAAAGTCTATTAAGTTAGATGGTGACCGAACCCATGATAATAGAGCTAACCTCATAATTACTTTTTCACCACAAAGTTCTTCATGTATTAACATTGTTAAGAAAAACTGGAATTTGTTTAAAACAAATGACAACATCTATGTTAAATTAGGAGACTTCCCTAGGGTCACATTTAGAAAGGGATGTAATTTAAAAGCTATATTGGAACATACAAACACCCTTTACACACGTAGACGTGGGATTAGTAAATGTGAAAATTGTAATTATTGTAAGTTCATTGAGGTGACTGATTACTTTATTATCAATGGTACACGTTATAAAATAAGAGGGAAGTTTAATTGTAATTCTACTTTCATAGTGTACCTAGCTATGTGTAAAATGTGCCCCGCATTTTATGTGGGCAAAACGGAGCGGAGATTACGAGACAGACTGTATGAACACCAATACGCTATTAATAAACAGAAGTTAGATAATGCCCTAGCAAAACATACTTGTACTAACATAGGGCATACTTTCAAGTTCATAGTTATGGATGAAATGAAAATTGACTATAGAGGTGGACCTAGGCAACTTAAACTAGAAGAACTAGAGTTAGTGTGGCAAGTCAAACTTAATGCTTGCCGTACGCCTGGCTTAAATGACACTTGTTCAATTTCAAGTATTCTAAGACTTAGAAGTCTTAGAAAATAAATATTTACAATAATGTAGTGTAAAATAATTCCTTTACAAATATACACATAACATATACACACATTTTCTACTTTCATCGTTCTATATGTACCTTTTAAAACATAAGGTTAACATTAATTGTAAATTTATTTATACATTTTACTTAAGATTATATCTTTTAATTTTAAGAAAATAACTGTTTGAAGTATTTATAATCATTATAATTTATTATGTTGTAATAGAAGTAGGAGCAGGTTTTTGATTGTTGATTTTTGATGTTATTTTTTGTATTGTGTAGGTTGAAATGAAAGTATACACTTTCTTGGTTTTATTTTACTATGCCTTTAAATATGTGACTAATTGGTAACAGCTGAACATTTAAATGGCGGTCTTTTTGACTTGAATATTGTTTCTGAAGAAGTCTCGTTTTTATAGTAGACGAAAAGCGCTTAAAATAAATGATTTTCTCTTTTTAGCCCTTACTATTTCGACTACAGTTTTCATTTTTTAGTGATTTTTTACGGTTTAGAGTTCTTGTTTGTTGGACCTGATTTGTGTTTCGTTTCATAGTTTGTTTGCCGTTTTTTCGTATTTCTAAGTTATTTATGGCTTCAGGCTCAGCAGCTGTCTCTTCTCCGTTTAAGCCTGACAGTACACCTGAACTTTTAAAATCTTTAAATAGTGATGGGCAAGTCCACGCTCCCGTTTTGGCGGCTGTCGTAGACAACACGGATTCAGTACTGAACTCTACAAATGTTGTGGATAACATCATGAAAAAAATGGATACTATCTTTAAAAGACTTGATCAAATTGATACTAATCAAAGTAATTTGCAGAGACTATACTCGCAAATAACACCTACACTGCAGCAAGTCCTCTCGCTTGTTCATAGTGGCCGTAACCAACTGTATTTCGACTCGGCTACACAGGATAAATCTACTAGTTCTAGTTTCATTAACTGTACACAAAATCAAAAACCTTACGTGCAGAATTCGCATAACAATGTTTCTACACTGCAGCAAGTTCTTTTGCCTGTTCATAGTGGCCGTAATCAACTGGATTTTGACTTGGCCACACAGGATAAATCTACTAGTTCCAGTTTTATTGACTGTGCACAAAAACATAAATCTTATGTGCAGAATCCGCATAATAACGTCTCTAGTGTTTTTCATCATGCGGATCCTACTGCTTCTACTAACAATTCACCGGTTGAGTGTATTGAGTTGTTTACTACAACTAAAGATGTTGTCAATCAAGTAACAGATGTCCCCGCTCCTACAAGTATTGGTCGGAACAGCTCTTCAGCTCCACTTGTTGTTGAGTCGCAAATCCCTTTACAATCTGGATTTACGGTCGTACGACATGATCTACTTGACCGCAAGCAAGGAAATTTGCTTGCTTCTTGGCTGAATGATGGGTTTACTTTTTCCCAAGACGTGCAAAATGACCAGCAAGAACTAACTACTTTGGAAGGTAATACCCCTACTAATACTGACATTACTGATAAATTGAAATCTTTTGATTCACATTTAGTGAAATTAAGAAAACTCCAGCTAGAAATTGCGTATTTCAGAGAGTGTATCTCTTGTAGGATAGTGCCGAAAGGTTTACGGCGGCACTCTTACCCTACGGGTTTGGTACCTAACTCTGCTTTTCATTTAGAACTAATTGACATGTTCGATAAACAAGGTCTAGAACTACTAAATCTGATGATTAAACATTATGGTACATGGGTAGAGTAACTGTCCCATAGTTTAACATCACTAGACCAAAGTATTCAATCTGATCTCGAATTTGGTAGATATAAATACGAATACGGTCGTATATTTACCAGCATTGACCATTACTTGACCAAATTGAGACTTAATAAGTCTAAGAAGTTAGAAAGGGACAGCAAGGCGTATAACACCAAGTCTGCCTACCCGGTCCCACATCAAGCTCAAGTATGGAAAAAACAGTCACTTACCAGTCAGTTTAATAAGACATCAAAACCTGGTATTTCTAGTACTAACAACTGTAAAAGTACAGAAAACCCAGTATATGACCAGACTGGTATTGGTGAAATGATTTTCCTGGATAGTAACGACCAAAACGTCAATGATAAGGGAATGGCGAACATGGTAAATACTAGTTGGAGTAATAGATTGCGTAGTGCTAATAACAACCAGAAAACTAATGGAAACTGTGATCAGTTTCAAAATTTTCAACAGGGACTAGACTTGGGTGCCAGGCCGAAACAGTTGATTCGACCTACTTACCAACAAAGGAACAACCAACAGAAATTCAACAAAACCAAAAGTTAACAACTGTTAAGTTTTGTGATACTACAGTGACCAACTTTGATGATGACTTTCTTACTGTTGATCTACCTTCCACACCTGATGGACTTTTAGACCTGACTACTGATCTCGTGATAGACGAGGCAGTTGTTCGGCATTATCCTTTAGTGATTGTGAACAAAGCTAAAGACTTTAAAGTTTATAATTTTTCAACAGTGAATATTAGTACAGATTTTGTTGATTTTCTTTCTAAAGGCCTCACGTTTGTCCCCACACAGTCTATTAATTTAGCTAACACTATTATAGATATCAAACTTTTTGTTAGGAAATTGAACTTCAAAATAATTTTTGATAACATTGTTAGTACAGGTTTTTCTGATAGTAGCTTCTGTACTCCTAGTACTTTCAATCCACCTTTAGTGCTAATTTTGCAGACTTTTGAGCAACTATGTGAATTTGACATTCGGGACTTGGTCAATGATATACACAGGCACCAGACCCCTTTTAATATCAGTAAGGACGAACGTGACCTCTTGTCATTTATAAAAACACAAAATTTACGGTTTTGTAAACCCGATAAAGGAGGGGGTTTGGTGATTTTTGATACTTTTGACTACCAGGACCGGATGTATAAGTTGCTGAACACTTCAGCTTATGAAGTGAGTTCACGCACTGAAGTCAATAAAGCTTACAACTCGATTAAAAATCTCATTGAAGATTTATATATCGAAGGTAGAGTCGAACAACATACCTACAACTATTTAGTTACTTTGTACCCTAGGTTTCCATGTATCTTTGGTATCCCTAAAATACATAAAGACTTGGTGAACCCCCCTCTTAGACCTTTGGTCGACAGTAGGGGTTCTCCTACGTACTCTGTTGCTAAGTTTGTAGATGTCATACTTCAGAAATATTTGTGCCAAGAGGCTCAGATTTGTAAAGATTCTTGGTACTTCTTGGATAAGATTAATTCTATCAGTTTTAACACTAGTAATAACTTCCTTACTATTGACGTCAAGGATCTGTATACATGTATTCCCCACGCAATAGCTATAGAATGGGTTGGAATTCTGCTTAACAAATACAGAGCTCCACATAGTGAGATTAGTTTAGTCATGGAACTAATTGATATAGTGTTAAGTAACAACTTCGTGATCTTTCAAGATAAGTTTTACCATCAAAAAGTAGGTGTAGCAATGGGGTCGCCTTGCGGGGCCAGTGTTGCTAACTGTGTCATGGCGTACTGGGAGTCCCAATATGTTTTTAATAGTTCTAATAATACCTTTAGGGACTCCCTGGTCTCCTATACCCGTTACTTAGATGATATATTCATCTTATTTAATGGTGACGAAACCCTTAGTGCTAATTTTGTGCAATACTTGAACACCACAACAGAGTTTTTACAATTTACATCAACTTTTAGTACATATTGTATTGCATTTTTGGATATTAGCTTAGTAAAAGATTACGAGTTGAATTGTTACACAGCTAAAATCTATAGAAAGCCAACTTATTCCAACACCTTTCTTCATTACTCTAGTAACCATCCACTACACCAAAAGAAGTCAGTGGTAAAGGGTCAGTTGGTGCGTGCCTCTAGGATGACCACCTTAGACACTGACTTCTTCCATGAGTGTTCACTTCTTAGGAGTATGTTTATGGAACGTGACTACCCGGAAACATTTCTCGATAATTTGATTAATGAAGTCAGTACTAAGAGAAATAATAATGTTTTCTTACCAATTCTTTTTAGAAAGACTACAATTGATACACAGGGAGACAGTAATAGTTTAACAAAGTCTATTAAATTAGATGGTGACCGAACCCATGATAATAGAGCTAACCTCATAGTTACTTTTTCACCACAAAGTTCTTCATGTATTAACATTGTTAAGAAAAACTGGAATTTGTTTAAAACAAATGACAACATCTATGTTAAATTAGGAGACTTCCCTAGGGTCACATTTAGAAAGGGATGTAATTTAAAAGCTATTTTGGAACATACAAACACCCTTTACACACGTAGACGTGGGATGAGTAAATGTGAAAATTGTAATTATTGTAAGTTCATTGAGGTGACTGATTACTTTATTATCAATGGTACACGTTATAAAATAAGAGGGAAGTTTAATTGTAATTCTACTTTCATAGTGTACCTAGCTATGTGTAAAATGTGCCCCGCATTTTATGTGGGCAAAACGGAGCGGAGATTACGAGACAGACTGTATGAACACCAATACGCTATTAATAAACAGAAGTTAGATAATGCCCGAGCAAAACATACTTGTACTAACATAGGGCGTACTTTCAAGTTCATAGTTATGGATGAAATGAAAATTGACTATAGAGGTGGACCTAGGCAACTTAAACTAGAAGAACTAGAGTTAGTGTGGCAAGTCAAACTTAATGCTTGCCGTACGCCTGGCTTAAATGACACTTGTTCAATTTCAAGTATTCTAAGACTTAGAAGTCTTAGAAAATAAATATTTACAATAATGTAGTGTAAAATAATTCCTTTACAAATATACACATAACATATACACACATTTTCTACTTTCATCGTTCTATATGTACCTTTTAAAACATAAGGTTAACATTAATTGTATATTTATTTATACATTTTACTTAAGATTATATTTTTTAATTTTAAGAAAATAACTGTTTGAAGTATTTATAATCATTATAATTTATTATGTTGTAATAGAAGTAGGAGCAGGTTTTTTATTATTGATTTTTGATGTTATTTTTTGTATTGTGTAGGTTGAAATGAAAGTATGCACTTTCTTGGTTTTATTTTATTATGCCTTTAAATATGTGACTAATTGGTAACAGCTGAACATTTAAATGGCGGTCTTTTTGACTTGAATATTGTTTCTGAAGAAGTCTCATTTTTATAGTAGACGAAAAGCACTTAAAATAAATGATTTTCTCTTTTTAGCCCTTACTATTTCGACTACAGTTTTTATTTTTTAGTGATTTTTTACGGTTTAGAGTTCTTGTTTGTTGGACCTGATTTGTGTTTCATTTCATAGTTTGTTTGCCGTTTTTTCGTATTTCTAAGATACTGGATCCCCTTAGAATGACACCAGAAACTTAGCCAATTGTTGAAGTCAATCATTTTCTGCTCATACTGTGGTTTCATTCTGAGTGACAGTAGGATGCTGCTTAGGGCTAGGGTCATACCCGCTCGGGCTGCATCATCCGAGAGTTCCTCCATGTCTCTTTTCATGTAGTCCAGGAAGGTACATCACAGGTCGTTCACACCAACATGGACAGTGACACTGTCATATTTGCACCTGTCATGGAGTGACCTGACTGTATGTATTATGTAATGGATCCTGGCACCCGATAAGCAGTTGACTGTCACCTTGTTATTCAACCTACTGAGTGTGACGTCTGTGTGGCTCACTATTGAGTCACCTATGACTAATGTATTGGGCAAGCTGTTTTGCCTTAGGGGTTTGGTTTAGTGGCACACTGTTCAGGTGAGCTATGTGTCTTGTGATTTGTGCCATGCTGTGATGTTCGAGTGTTTCTACCTTGGAGGTCTCTGCTGTTTGGGTAGATTTCTATTGAGAGCCTCCACAAAGGTGGGTGTTTGGCTTGTGTTTTTATGTGAGAACTGTAGTGGTGTTTGTTCTAGAGTGCTATGTGTTCCATGTGATGTGGTGAAAATGTTGACCTTTTCCTCTTAACCAGCTATTCTGGTATTGGGTGGAGAGTGCATTGCTTCCAATTTGGATATATAAGTGTATCTCTCACAAGTCTGAGTGTTGGGAGGTAAGAGGAGAGGGTTGTCAGTGTACATGAGGCAGTTGTTACAACCCAGGTTCACCAGGTTTATAGGAAAAAGTGCAGGGAACTGACCTTTAAACATGCCTGGAGGGGTGGGTATTATTAATAAGTACTGGATCGGTTTCCTTATAGAAAGTTTAGTGCTGGTAGCACTTATGTGTGCTACAATAATTGCTACAAGAAGTCTGGTAAAGTGCTAGATGAATAAGCTATTTTAAGTGTGAGAGGGAAGAGAACTAACAAGAACTAAGGGAAAAATTGAGCAATAGATTTTCTGGCACCAGTAATAGTTTACCCTAGCTTAGCGAAGCTGCACGATGTGCAAACCCATGCAAACACGGGATTCTAAGGCAGAAAGTTAAAAGGGATAGAAATGCATCCAAAACGGCCAACAAGGTACAATTTCAGAGCTGGAAACCACTCCTCTTGCGGCAGATTGGCCGCTCAGTGCTTACCACTCCCATTGATAAGCAGAAAGGCTTCCCTCTATCACAGAAAGGTCTGGGGAACTCAGAAACTACAATACAGTCCTGAATACAGCAAATCTGTATCCGGACTATTCTAGTAACAGAAGAGGGTGGGAAAACAAGCAAACAAACTAGAACTTTTTTTTTTTTTTTTTTTTTTCATTTTTTTAGTAAAACAACAAAAATACACTTAAAACAGCAATAAAATCACTTTAAACACAGTGCAGGCTAGCACATGTGAGTGTGTAGCCAAAAACCAGTAAAGGCAGGTAAATTAAATGCAATAAGGTAGAAAATGACTTAAATAAAGTGCCGTAAGCAATATTAAGCAGGAATACGTAAATGAGGATGCTTAGAATCAAAGAAAGTCTCTCTTTCTTTTTTCTACCGCTCTTGTAGTCTACTGGACCAGGTGTGTTCACAAAGTTTATAGCTTCAGTTACAGCTCATTGCAGGCTACAGGGTAATCATATTTTTCCATACTTAGATGATTTACTTAATTGGGTGAGAGATTTCTTACATAAGCTGGGATTCAGAGAGAGCATTCAAAGGTTGTTTTTGACTCTTTCACACACAACTGTGTTCCTACTTCAAAGAGCTTTACTTCCACAGGAAAAACATATATCTAAATTTAGATCTGCCCTGGAAATCCAAATGAAGGGTAAAACCAAGATGTGTAAAAAAAGTACTCCTTTATTCAAAGCGAGTGCAAAGTAATTACAGCTGATATAGTCCCAAGCACAAAATAACGCCACAACAATGCGTACGTTTTCGACTCAATACATACAAGTCTGTCAAGGAAGAAGACTTGTATGTTTTGAGTCGAAAACGTACGCATTGTTGTTGCGTTATTTTGTGCTTGGGACTGTATCAGCTGTAATTACTTTGCACTCGCTTTGAATAAAGGAGTACTTTTTTACACATCTTGGTTTTACCCTTCATTTGGATTTCCAGGGCAGGCAATTTTTTTGGTTTTGGTCTCGTTTGAGCTTGCTTACCATCGCTACTTGGTTCTTAAATTTAGATCTGGTTCTAAGGTTTTCCACTCAGACTTCAATCATTGTGAGGGACTACCTCAGGATTTTGGGTCTCATGGTGTCTGTGATTGTCATAATACCCTGGCAAGTCTCCACATGAGAAAGATACAATGGTAGATGAAGTCTTTTTTGTCCCAGCTCCAACATCCTTTGTCCTTTCATATTCAACTGGTGGGGATTGTCAGAAGAGAAATCAAATGGTGGAGACAGCAAATATCCTTAAAAACAGATTCCTCCATTCCTCCTCCCTATTCCAGTGCAGCTAGTCAATACAGATGACTCAGACTTTGGTTGGGGAGCAGTTTCAGGAGGTATAAAAATACAAGGTGTATGTACATGAAAGACAGATGCAAGCACATAGATATAAAAGAGATGCTTGCCCTGATCAAGGCACTCAGCTCTCTGAAGTATCTATAGTCCCTGGGCCTCTTCAAGTTGTTACAGACAATACCACAGTCATGAAGTACATCAACAAGCAAGGGGAACCCAGGCTGCAACCCCTTTGCAGACTAGCCATGTAAGCTTAGGATATAGCTTCACAACACAATCTCCCTCCACTGGCATTTTACAATCCATAAGCAATAAAGTATGTGTCTGACAACTTGAGTAGGACAAGGGCAGACACTCATGAATGGAAACTAGATCAGGGTGTCTTCCAAGATTTGATGCATCTGTAGGGAGCTCCTGAAGTAGACATATTTTCTGGCAAGATTCTGCTCCAGGACTGCATGCAAGGAGACCTGGAAGACATTTCTCTTTTCTTTTCCTGGTCCAGGAATGTTCCTGTATGCTTTTCCACCCTTTCCACTGATATCTGTGCTGCAGAAAGAATTCGCCAAGATCATTGTGGTGACTGACTTCTGGCCCAGGCAGCAGTGGTTCTCCCTTCTTCTGGAAATGGCCAGGGGCAATTGCCAAACTTCCACACAGAATAGATCTACTCACACAAGATCAAGGGTATTTGATACACTTGAACATCAGTCGACTTCACTGGACTAACTAGATGATAGGGCCTTAATACACCCCAACATCAGTCAACTTCACTGGACTAACTAGATGATAGGGCCTTAATACACCCCAACATCAGTAAACTTCACTGGACTAACTAGATGATAGGGCCTTAATGCACCCCAACATCAATCAACTTTACTGGACTAACTAGATGATAGGGCCTTAATACACCCCAACATCAGTCGACTTCACTGGACTAACTAGATGATAGGACTTTAATTTTCTATTGGCACCTGTTTACTGAAGATGTGTAGAAGGTACTAATGGAGGAAAGAAAGGCAACTACTGGAAAGTCATATATAAGCAAATGGAAGAGGTTTTCTAGTTGGTGCCAACAACATAGCCAGCACCCATTCAGGGCTAGTTTTGCTCTGGCTTTATAATATTTGTGAGTTGCTATCCTATGGCCTTTCCTACTCCTCCATCAAGGTTCATTTATCCACCATTTCAGCATGTCTTGTCATTGATCCTCCTCTTTCAAGTCATTCTTATATGAAAATGTTTTTGAAAGGGCTTTTGCATAACATGCTTCCAAGAAAACCAATTGGCCCTTCCTTGGGATCTTAATTTTTGTGTTAGAGAAGCTAACATTCGCTCCATTCAAATCACCTGGCTAACTTGAGGTTCCTAATGTGAAAAACAGTTTTACTGATTGATTTGAGCTCTGCCAGAAAGGTATATGAGTTGCAAGCTCTTATTGTGAGTCAGCCCTAACTTGTTTTCCATAGGAGCAGGATTTCTTTCAGAACTAATCTTTCTTTTGTGCCTACAGAGGTATCTGAGTTTACTTTAAGCCAAATTATTCATCTACCCATTTTCTTTCTTGAACCTAAAAATGAGAGAGAAATGTTACTCCATACCTTGGATGTCCTCAGACAATTCAGGTACTATCTCAACAGAACTAAATCTTTTAGATCTCTAGATGAGTTGTTCATTTCTCGTGAAGGTAAGACAAAGGGACAACTTGTGTCAAAGCAGACTATTTCCAAATGGGTGTCTAAGGCTATTATCTTTTCTTATATTCACCACAACAAAAACTATTCCAGGCAAGGTCAAAGCTCAATCTACCAGGGCCTTGCCTTCATCTTTGCCTTTTTGGAAAGGATTGGATTCTAAAAGTATTCTAGAAACAGCAACTTCTTCCCTTGTTCATACGTTTACAAAGCACTACAAGCTTAATGTCTTCTGTAGGTCTAGGTCAGGCTTTGATAAGACCATTCTCCAGGGGCTCCTGGACTTCTGTCCTTGCACCCCCCAAATGTAGATAGCTAAGGTAGTCTACACATATAGGTAAGGCTACTGCAGCAGTGATCAATATGATGAATATAGTACATTTGTATAACAAAACTTACCATAACTGTAGATGTTTGAATGATAAATGCTGCAGTAGCCACTCCCTCCCTCTATCCCATGTGTTTTTGGTGTGTTGTTTATTCCAGAGTGCAAATTCTTTTTTTTTTGTTGCTTCTAATATTGCCCTTTCTCGACTCAGCCTCTCTGTATCTGTTGGCATGAAGACTCTGAAAGGCTTGGTGCCCATACATGTCTTCTTAGTCAGTTAGCTGACTGGACATGTGGAAGGTGCCTTGAAGCTTTGGAAGCTGTCTGGCTGTTATATCCCTGGCAGGATATAACCCATATAGCTAAGACTACTGCAGCAGTTATCATTATAACTGTATTTTCAAAGGAATGAAGTGTGGAAAATAAAGGACAAACTTCAAAAGCCTGTCTCAGCCTTGAGATATTCTGCTGAAGAATTCAGCAAGGTGTAAGCTGCCTGAATATTTATTTATTTATTGGGGTCTGTGCCTAAACTGGTATGACAGACTTCAGAGTCTATGTGTTATTTTATGTGCTGAAGAAGAGTTTTGACCACATAACTATTATTTTGCCTTCTACTATTGCTATTTTATGAACAAAGTGCCTCTATGCCTTATTTTGATACATAATGTGTGAGTGTCAGTGTGAGTATGTGTGTCTAGGTATATATATATATATATATATATATGTATATATATATATATATATATATATATATATATATATCTGTGCGATTCTTGTCATAAACTAAAATTGTGGATAGTCTAAATGTGTATTGCCGACCCACATTGGTTGACTTACAAAAATGATTGACAACTGTGCAAGAGCACAGTCCCCAGGGTAGAAGGGTATGCCTGTTCTCTGGGGGCTGTGCAATCTCAGATTTAGTATGCAAAATTAGCAGGATGTGTGAGAGTACAGTTCATCACATGGTTATTACTAATGGATTTGAGTCCTTGGACATTAGACCAGCTGTTAAACTGCTATCCATTTTGTCTTAGCTCCTTCCAACTCTAGTAGTCTCCCTCCCATCTCTTAACATTAAGGTAGAAGTTTTGTTTGGAATGCCTAATTTGTCTGCATCGCCTCTGTATTCCCTATCAGCCTCTAATCTGCAAACCTCTGTTTATATCATCCTTCATTCACACACACACATATGTTAACAAAACCTTCTCCCTCTCATCTGTTTCTATGTCAGATTCCCCTTGATTTACTTTCTATGTAAAGGATTTCCTACAGGTGTGTTTCCTCATAATCATATCTACAGTCTTCCATTTCCAACTTAAGCTTTTGGAATGCCATTTTATTTGCTTTGAATTCGTGAGTGCTTATTTTACATTCATATTAATCTAGAATAGTCTCACCCTGTTTTTCATTTGCTAGTTTTTTTTTTCATGTGTTACACTTTAATATCCATGGCAGCTGTTTGCAATTGGCTATGTTCCACACCTCCTCCTTGATCATTTGCTCCACCTTGTCTGGCATGTGTCTGAATTAACTCTTTGTACCCTGAAAGTAGGTAAACACTTAGATTAGGCAGTCAGGGAGAGAGTATACAAAAGACAGGGGTGTGCTTGTACAATTGCATCCTGATAGTTGCAGATTTTTGTGACTACTTTGTCAAATTCCCAATAGATATTACATATACTAAGATCTTCAGATTAATGTCTCTTGCCTCCTCCAGTGACTGCTACTCCTTAGTTATAAACCCTATCCACCCTTTCTAGGATATCCCCTGGACAACACCTCAAGGATCAGATTAGTTGAACCCAAGTCACCTTTGTCCTAGTCAGGGTTCCTCATGGATGGAATTGCTTTGCCTTGTCTGATGGGTTAAATAATTAAATATTATCTATAGTAGTGCTTAGCTTGAATAATATTATTTAAACATTACATTTTGATGATAATTTTGGAGTTCCTCTGAGTATTCAACTGTGAATCTTTCCTTAATGTTACTTATTTAGGTACATGTACAATGGCATGATATGCTTTTCTCTTTGCCATTTAGTTCCAATAGCCTTTCTGCCTGGTTCTTTGTAGTTGCTTATAACTTTTGCTTACTCCTAAACACCACCCAATATGTATCTGTCTACATCCATCATTTTTGCTTTAAACAGCTCTCCTTGTTTTAATGCGATTTCAGTAGATATTTGACTTGGTTATTTTCAGCAATTGCCTTCATTTTCTTCTGCAATAACCAAATAGTGGCACCATTACATATAGTTAGGCTAATCTGGTGTAATCTTTCCTCATGTTCTCTAACAGTTTTAAAGTAAGATATCTAGAATCCTTTCCTTCTGTCTGGTTAGCAGCTGTACATTCAATGAAGTGATATTGTCATAATGTATATCTAACAAATGAAAATGAAAGTGGACAGTAACTTGTGACCCACATTTACCTTTTCTGTTAAAATATGCAACAGCCCATCCACTGAGGAGTCTGTTTTATCATAGATATGCTTAACAGGTGTCATGTATGTTACAAAACTAGGAGCAGTCCAACATTCATATCATAGAGAGGGGAATTAAAATTTTAATCTTAGAATCGGCACCTAATATGCTATTATTTGTGGGTGAGGTATCCCATATTAATCACATGTAACCAACAAAATAGCCTGTTTATTATTCTTTACTTTTCCTGGTTACATAAATGCAGTATAAAGTTCTAAAACCGGACAATTTAGGATAAGGTTAGACTTCAGTCCTTCTCATTTTGGTATGACTATGTAGTGATGTAGTAATCCCAGCATGTATTCTTTTCACGGATATTAGATTTCAGAAAGCTTAAAAAGTGATGGCAAAATGAGATGAACAATGAATGAGTTTTAAATAACTGCAGATATGTAAATGTCTTTGTTATTCCCATGTGCACCCTTTTAAACACCTTTATTAAATTATCACTTAGGATATAGGCAAACATACATTAATACAAAAGAAAACAAACCATGTTAACATAGTTTCATTTTCATACATTACACATCTCATATGTTAATTATTGTCAGTCCAGCATTATATACATTGCTGAATTCATGCCTTCTCTTGAAACTCATTCCTCTTCCTTTACATTATTCTGCATATATTCCCATAATTTCCATTTACTACTGTGCAATTTGCTCCTTCCCTTTTCAAAAGATCCCACTTCCAGTTCTTTTATCTCAGTTGCAATATTCAGTACTTCAAATACAGCTGGTTTAGACTTTGATTTCCATTTTCTAGCAATTGCTTTTTTCACAGCCACCAGGATTAAACTTAGCGAGGCCTTATTATCAAGGCAATTTAGATCTTGTGTCCCTCATCAAAAGAATAATTTCCTTATTTACACCATTTTGCTCACCCAATATTTCTGACAGAGTATTCTGTACGGAATTTTTTAAGTCTGCCATCTCATTGCATTCCTATAATATATGTTCCCAGTTACCTGTTTCTTCCCCATCACACCTCCAATATATGCCACCTACTTGAGGAAAAATTCTTTGGAGTCTGCTTGAGTAAAAAATGCACATGTAAGCACTTCAAGCAAAAATCTTACATTTTCTAGACTTTGTTGCATACTTGGGAGTCATACATATGTCCTCCCATTGTCCTTTTGTAAATTAATCTCTCTTCCCAACCTTTTCTACCCTCCCCAATTGATTACTATAGTTATCATGTGATATTTTATATGCCCTACCCACTATTCCTTTTAATAGCATCTTCTGTTCTAGATGTAGCACAAAACTCTGCTAGTGCAAGTCTTTTGTTTGGGATTCCCCTATCCCTTTCTTTTTGCCTATACTCTGATGTCAATCCCTGGTACAGAAGGCAATCATTAACCTGTAGTCCAGATGTCTTCTTAGCCTCATCCCATTCTATAACCTTTCCCTTTTGAATTATTTGCTCCTAATAACTTGGTTCCTTTGCTAGTTTTTTCTAGTAAATTCCAGCCCCTCTTGCCTATTTTCTGTACCACTACTTTCAGTCATCCCTATCATAAAACTCTTACATCTTAAGCATAGGTCTTTTTTCTTTTATTCTTTCTTCTTTCCACCCTATGTTAAAAATTCATTTATTTTATCGCACTCACTAGGTATAAATTCTGAAGAAATTTCTGTCGTCCCTAATAACTCCTGAATAATTTCCACCACCTATTCCTTAAATCCATCTCTTTTTAATAGGTAGGTGGGAAACCACCAGTGTCTCATCTTTACTTCATTATCTTGCATTTGTACATTAGTTTTTATTGGTGCATGATCTAAACAGTTAATGGATATGTGTTGATGCTTTTAATTCAATTCACATGTTCCTGTGAAATATAAATGTTAAGTTGTCAATCTCGCCTTCATTCTTGCTGGATGGGTTCGGAGCCGATCCTCGGCTCCGACTCGGCACACTAAAAAGCTCGAGAGCTAATTCCACCGGCTCGAGGCTCCCCTATATCCCACAATGCTAGGCGGTAACTACTCAGATCTCGTTTGCCGCTATAGCTGACGAGGTGCTTCTCTACCGGCTCAGGCAGGTTAGTTTAATTAAACTACTTTTTGGTACTTCAAAAATCTTTATATCTTTTATATATCATAGATTTAGCCCCTATTACTGTTTTTTCTTACCTTAGACTCTCGACTCCATCCCTTTTGTCGAGTATTTAGTGTTTTTCTCTCTCTTCCCCCTTTAGGCCTTTGGCCCTCCCCATTCCCACTAGTGACTAAACTTTTTTCTAAGGGCGTGTGTGTGTGTTTTAATTCATAACCTTTTAAAAATTTTTTACTAAGTGTGTCTGTGTGTTGTGTTGTGTAGACACTATGTCGAAGGAAAAGGTCTCAGGCTTCAAGAAGTGTGATTCGTGCTGTCAGAAGATGTCTCTGACAGACGGTCACACTTCTTGTGTCTATTGTCTGGGGCCTGTGCACCTGCAGGACTCATGTGCTGTATGTCATGGCTTCAGCCCTTGAGTCCTGCAGGAGCGTAAAAATAAGCTCATCCTTCGAGGTTTATTGAAACCTGAAGGTCCCCCGACCCAGTCCAGTTCGGGTAGACCTTCTAAGGCTCCAAAACAATCGACTCCTGCCCTTGAGTCGACTGTTCAGGTGGCCAAACAGGTCCCGACATCGCTCCGCCGGAGCCGATGTTCTGGGCCAGAGACTACTTCGGCCCCGGCTGGAGCCGAGACCATTAAGGCTTTATCGGCTCCGATGCCATCGGAGCCATATACTAAGAAAAGGTCAAGATCCCCTTCTGGATCTTCTGTTACCATCTCTTCGGCTCCGGCTGGAGCCGATAAGAGTAAGTTTCATCGGCTCCGATACCAGTATCGGAGCCATCTTATAGGAAGAGATCCAGGTCTCCTTCTGTCGGATCCATACATTCGGCACCGGGATCTCCTCTCCTCTCGGAACGGAGCCATAAATCACATTCCTCTCGGTCTTCCAGGTTATCGGACCATGACTTACAGAGGGTGGTGAGTAGACTTCTTAAGTCCGAGGCACTAGCCCAAATGCTCCATAGCCCGACTCATCAGTCCTTGGCTATTCCAGTCCCTCAATATATTCCTCCTCCGACTCCTTCGAGTTCGGAGCCGGCTTGTCGGACCTATCACTGTCGGTGCGCCGGATCCGATACCTTCAGATTCGCCTTCGTCTGCTCCGATCTCCTCTTTGGAGGGATCTCGGCGCCGGGCTTCCATCGTCGGCTCCGAGGGGGCGAGTGGCATCGGACCCTTGTCCGACCCCGTTCTCCCTCTCGGAGCTTCGGCGCTGGTGAGTTCGGCTCCGACATCGGCTTCGGAGCCGTCTCTGTCGGTGCCGGGAGGGGTTCTTGTCTCTTCGGAGCAAGGGCCTCGGACCTTGCCTGACAGGGATGCTTTCGAGGTCATGCGGAGCGTGCTAGAACCCAGTTCTGCCCCACAGTTGGTTCCTTCAGCTCCACCCTCAACAGTGCCTGCGGAGATCTCTGCTCACCCCCTTGTTTTACACCGTAGAGAACCAACTCCTCAGGTTTCCCCATTGGGAATTTCCTCCTCTTCCGAGGTCTCTCCTGATCCTGCTGGAGATCCCCCTAGGAAGAGGCAGTGCAAGAGGAAGCACATTGACTCTCCTGAGTCTATCACCTCTGACACTGACTTGGAGGAACTGAAGGGTCCCCTTCCCCTCTGAAGACGCCTCCTTTGCAGACATTCTAGAGATTCTCAAACAGAGGGGAAACTGGCCAGCCCTAAACCCTTCGGAGGATGAGTCGGTGTATCTTGAGGCGTTTGGTTCTCGCCCTTCTACCTCCTGGGTGTCCCTCCCTTTGACCCCCTTATGGAAGTGGTGTCAAGGAAGGCGTGACGGCTCCTGATTCAGTGGAACCTACCCCGAGGAGACCATCCAAATTCATCACGGCTCCTTCAGACAAGCAATTTCTTTCCAAAGGTGTCCCGGTTGATGCTATGGTGGTGGCTGCGGCCACAAAGAAGGAACTAGCTGATCCTTCTGTTCCTGTCCATCCCCTAATAAAGACTCTAGGACCATGGACAGGTACGGCAAGCGGATGTTTTCACCAGCGACCTTTTCTATGCGGTCGCTGAACTACTTATGCCATTTCACCCGTCTCCAAAGAGATTTGATCAAGGATATGGGTGAATTGATGAAGGATCCTACAGCTGAGGGGTTCAAAGATACTATGAACTCCCAGTTGGCTACCCTAAATTCTATAGTGAACTCTTCCATGCGGCTGGTTTCGTACGCAGCAGATGGAGCGAGTAGATCTGCAGGCACAGGCATTGCATTACGAAGGCACGCCTGGATGCGGTTGTGTAATTTCGCGGACCCTTTCAAGGCGTCCTTCACCAACTCCCCATTTGATGGATCATCTTTGTTTGGTCCACAGGTGAAGGATACATTGACCAGGTGCGAGGTGGAAGGTAAGACTCTCTCTGCCGTAGGAGTCCGTTTTTCCACCCCTTCTAGACCCTATCCCAAGGGTCAAAGGGGAGGAAAGATGTGGTTCCGCAAACAATCTCAGGGAGTCTCATCTGACGCACAAGGTCGTTTTCCCTCTAGAGGCAGAGGGGGGAACAATAACCGACGCCGCCCCAGAGGCAGAGGAGGTCCGCAAAACCAGGGTAGCAGGGAAATGTTCTCTGACAAACCCTTTCAGCACCCCTGAGGGGCTGCCCGGCTGTCCGCCTTCGGAGGCAGTCGGGGGAAGATTATCGCTGTACCCAGAAGCCTGGCTTTCCCTAACTCAAGACAAATGGGTACAGTCGATCATATCCGAGGGTTACAAAATTCCCTTCGTTCACGTCCCATCTCAACCAAAAAAATCCCTTCCAGACGTTCCACCGGTCTAAGGGAACAAGCAGCTTTGGAAATTTCAAAGCTACTATTAAAAAGAGTCATCCAACCAGTCCCAGCAGACCAGCAAGGATCCGGAATCTACTCCAAATTCTTTTTGGTACCCAAAAAAACAGGGGACTGGAGACCCATCCTAGACCTCAGTCGTTTAAACAAGTTTGTCAAGAAAACAAAATTCGGATGGTCACGCTTACAGTCCATCCTACCCTTCTTGGGTCAGGACAATTGGATGTGCTCTATAGATCTTCAGGACGCGTACTATCACATCAAAATGAACCTACGCTCCAGGAGATATCTCCGCTTCAGGCTAGGAGCCAGTCACTATCAGTTCAGAGCCCTGCCCTTTGGTCTCACTACAGCCCCCCGAGTGTTCACCAAATGCATGGCAGTGGTCACGGCTCACTTGAGGCCAGGGATTCCAGGTGTTTCCATATCTGGACGATTGGCTCCTTACGGCCACCACCAGGCATCAGCTCTTACTTTCCAGAAATTTCACAGTGCAAACCTGTCAAGCTCTAGGCATATCAATAAATTTGAAAAATCTGTCTTGTCGCCTTGTCAGTCTATTACCTTCATAGGCCAAATTAGATACGCAGACTCTGTCGGCGACGCTCACAGAGCAGAGGGTTTTAGACATTCGAAACCAAGTTTCTCTACTTCTGAATTTGATCAAAGTCAAAGTCAGGCTGGTGTTAAAGGTATTGGGGCTCATGGGCAGCTATTCCTCTTCTTCCCTTAGCTCGCTTTTACATGAGAATCCTCCAGTGGATGCTCTTCACCCAATGGTCCTTTCAGCGACTTCCGATGTCCCATTCCATACTAATCACTCAAGTATGCAGAAACCAGCTATCTTGGTGGGTCACGTCACCTCAACTTCTCCAAGGAAGACCCTTCTCTTCCCCTCCAGTTGCCACGTTGACAACAGATGCCTCCCTGATCGGGTGGGGGGGGCATTATCAGGGCAGGACAGTCCAGGGCACATGGCAACCATTCGAGTGCCACTTGCACATAAATGTCCTAGAGATGAGAGCGGTGCTTCTAGCGTTGCAAGCCCTACACGACTCTCTTCCCATAGGGACTATTGCAATTCAGACGGACAACATGTCCGTGGTGTGGTACATCAACAAACAAGGCGGAACCAGGTCATACCCCTTATGTCGAGAAGCACTCAGACTTTGGCAATGGGCGATCTCCTCTCAGCGTTTTCTGATAGCAACGCACATCCCCGGGAAATCCAACGTCATTGCAGACAAATTGAGCAGAGCAATCCTCATGCCACACGAGTGGTCTCTAAAGACGTCAATTCTAGAAGAGGTATTTCTAAGATGGGGTTATCCTTGCTGCGATCTTTTTGCTACTCCCCAAAACAGCATGTGTCAAGACTTCTTCACGCTTTTCCCGTTACCAGGCCAACCCACCAGAGACGCTCTAGTCCACGATTGGCCCCGGGGACTTCTGTATGCCTTTCCCCCCTTTCCATTGATACCTTGTCTAATACAGAAAGCCATCGCGATGAGAGCGACCATGATCCTCATTGCCCCTTACTGGTCTCGACAGATATGGTTCCCCTTTCTTCATCGTTACCTTTTGGAGCAGCCTTGGCATCTGGACCCAGTACCAGACCTGATTACCCATCAGTCGGGTCAGCTGCACCAATCTCTGTCTTCCCTAAACCTCACAGCATGGTTTCTCCAGTTCCTACCTTAGCCAGGCTTCCCTCAATATCTCGCTTGGTCAGAGATATATTAATAGCCTCTCATAAATCCTCTACCTGGAAGATTTATACTAGTAAATGGAAACGTTTTTCCTGTTGGGCATCATCGAAAAACATTGATCCTTTTACTGCATCTATCCAATCCATTTTAGACTTCCTGGCGGAACTTTTTCACTCAGGATCGTCTGCATCAACCATCAGAGTTCAGTTGGCTGCCATTTCTAATTTTCATGTTGGGGTTTCAGAATCTAGCATAATGGCTCACAAACTCTGTAAGGCCTTTCTAAGAGGTGTATTTCTCCTCAAACCTCCGATCAAAGACCCTCCACCTCAGTGGGATTTAAACTTGGTTCTGGCATCTTTGATTCTTCCCCCCTTTGAACCAGCGGCTTCATGTTCTCTGAAGTTGCTTTCCTGGAAGACACTTTTTCTGGTGGCCATTACTTCAGCGAAAAGAGTTTCAGAATTGCAAGCCCTCTGCAGTCGTCCTCCTTACCTACTTTTTCACAAAGACAGAGTATGTCTCCGATCTAATCCTCCTTTTTGCCAAAAGTCTCCTCTCAAGTTAACCTAAACCAGGTTATTGATCTTCCCGACTTTTTCCCTAATTATTCAAATAGATCAGAGCAAAAGCTGCATTTTTTTGGATGTTCATCGCCAACTGAGATATTACTTAGACAGAACCAAACATCTCCGGAAATCTGATCAATTGTTTCTGTCATATGCAGAAGGAAGGTTAGGCCTTCCAGTTACCAAAGTGTCTCTGTCTAGATGGTTAACTTCCACGATTACCTTCATCTATGAGATTAGACATCAGAAATTACCCTCAAGACCTAGAGCTCACTCAACCAGGGCATTAGCTACATCCATTGCCTTTCAGGACAGGTTGCCAATAGACTCAATCTGTGCAGCAGCCACATGGGCTTCTCCTCATACATTCATTTCACATTACAAATTGGACATGGTTTCTAGAAGCCGTGCCAATTTTGGTTCCACTGTTCTCAAGAGTCTGTTCCGATAGGCCACCGGGATAAGGTGCTAGGACGCGGTCCCATCCAGCAAGAATGAAGGCGAGATTGACAACTTAACATTAAGAAGTTATGTACCTACCATAACGTTCCATGTTAGTTGTCTTCTTCTCGCCTTCTTTCTTGCGTCCCTCCCTCCTTCCCCCAAGCCTGGACAGACCGACAGGAATTGTTTTGTGTTTCTTTTCCGAATCTTGTTATTCCATTTTGCAGTCTAGTATTGCTTGGTATAGCTACCAAACGAGATCTGAGTAGTTACCGCCTAGCATTGTGGGATATAGGGGAGCCTCGAGCCGGTGGAATTAGCTCTTGAGCTTTTTAGTGTGCCGAGTCGGAGCCGAGGATCGGCTCCGAACCCATCCTGCAAGAAAGAAGGCGAGAAGAAGACAACTAACATGGAACGTTATGGTAGGTACATAACTTCTTATTTCTATCTAATCTAGCCCTGTTATTGTGCCTTGGGAATAATATGTACTTTCTCTCTGTGTTCATAGTACTGAATTCACATCTTCCACACCAAATATTTTCATAATTTTCTTCAAAATCTACCCTCTTTTGTTATAGTTTCACTTCTAGGTCCCGCGGATAGATCTTTGCTGTTGCACATCATGTCCTAGTCCCCACCTCTAAGTAATATTCCCTGCTGAATGCTGATTATTTCTCCCAATTTTTTCTTAACTTCCATAATATCAGTTTTTGGTGGAATATAAATATCGGCCAGTGTAATCCTCTCCCCTTGCCAGTAGCCTTTACTGACAGAAATCTGCCATTATTATCTTGTTTTTTTCTTTCATCACTAGGAGTTTCCTAATTATTTCCCATTTCCTTTGTCCCTGATATTCTGCTGAATATCCATCCTGAAATCTTTTCTTTATCACATTCACTTACTCATTTCTTTCCAAATGTGTCTCCTGCAGCATTGCTATTTTTATTTTTGCATTTCTTAATATAATTCAATATTTTTACCTTTTGGTCTATACCTGTAAAGCCATTTACATTCTAAAATAATATGGATAGCATAGCCATTATGATATGAAGTTATTGCTCTCATCTATAATATACAACAGCTTTATTGAATGTCACTTTCCAACTTTTGTGTTTGATGTACACACTAATGTTTGGCGGGTTAATCTTTTATATAGTTATTGCTCATCGTCTCTATTTCAAACTATGTCATATTTTTCAAGGTTTTTTTATTTTAATGAAAACCCTCAAACAAAAAAAAAACTACATTTTCTGAACACCCACATCACCTATTAACTTGGAACAAACCCACAAAACTATGTACATCTTTAAAAACCAAGTGTAACCCTCCTGATAAGAACAAAAAAAAATTGACAGCTGCATACATAGGCATTACCTAACCTAAAATAAAGATTACCCATGCTAAAGCACATGCTACAGTCTGTACTTCCACTTATCTAATTTCTTTTTGTTCTTTTCTTATCTCTATTCCCATCCTAGATGTGAAAAACCAGATGTATTCTAAATTATACACTTAAATGCTGTGATGTACTAAAGCTGCTATCTCTTATTCATTTCCAAGAATTTCAAACATTATTTTTTACAGAAATGCTTGCCCCTGTACCTTTAAATGTTGCAATTCCCTAACCTAATAATGTTCATTACTCTCAGTATTAATTGCTTGCATCTGCAGACAGCTTGTTTCCATGGAAACATAAGCACAGAATGTACAACTACTTTCAGCTGCAGACTTCTTAACCACAGATCATTTGCTAAAGGAAAAAAAAACAAGCTAATATTCAATATACATGAAATGTACCACTTTTCATGGCATTCATTATTTTGTCATATTTTTCAAGCCTACTTGCTTACAGAAAACACATGTTTTTAGTTTAAGCCAAGGTCATTAATCAAGACATTCATCCATACAAAAATAAAACATCTCAACTCTATGTGTAATATAATCAGAGCACTGTTGCACCCCATCCCCCACCCCAACAGCCCAAGATTACACCATATAAACTTAAACTTAGTTTTGTCCAGTCGTTCTTCTCTTTTTACATTGTAATGCCTATATTTCTTAAAACTAAAAAAGGTACCTGTTTACTATCTTTATCGCATGCAACAATCACTGAAAAGACATACCTTCACCCTCACATTTAAAATACCCTTGAATACATATTATATACATTTGCTTTACTATATAAAAGGCATTTTATGTCTTGAATATTTCATACAAACACTATTAAGAACATTTTTTTTTTTACTTATAGATATTTTTTTCCCTTGCAGTGTCCTCCTAAACATTAATGACATAAAGTAAGGTATATGCTTTACACTCCACCCACAAGTTTAACAAAGTCAAAAAATTCCTATCTTTCTTAGTCACTTTTTCTTGCAAAGCCATATTTTACAAATGTGCTCGATGTTTTATAATCTCACATCTGTTCACTAATTTTAGTGCTGCTGGTCTTCTTCCTGTTCATCTCCATCTCCCAACACTAGACACTGAAGTCCAGGGCACTCCTGATTCTTCTTGTTAACTTTTGTGTTTTTTTTTTTCTGTCAAGCTTTTTCCTTTAGAACATTAGGTAGGTTTCACTGGCAAAGTATCTCTGAGATTTATTGTCAGAAGAATGAGAAGCAGAGTCCCCTTCTGTTTGATGGTTAACTTTTTGTTAGGTAAACTTTCATATTTCCTTTGTAGTAAGTTCTGCATAAAAATGTCTTTGATCCTCCAGGAAACAATATTCTGAAGACAGGTAAATACAGCAGCCTGAATCTCACGCCTGCCTCTTGACATTCCCTGATTACTAGGATAAATTTGTTTCTTTTCTACCTGGTAGACAGTTAATAATCATTTTCCACAAACTCTTCACTGTCTCCAGTTTTTAATACTTTGCCATTCTACTACAGTCTTACCAGGATCAACTATTTCTGCTGGTATAACTGCATCTTTACTAATACAGATCATGGCTGCTTTCTCATGGCTAGGTTTAGAGCATACACTCGATGTGCCCTTTCAGTTAACAAATCCTGCTGTGGAATGACAGTCTAGTTGCTTATTTGGGGTTTCATACTATTAACACAGTCTGTTGCTGTGGTACAGCAGAAAATCTCAGGTTTTCTCTGTGTGCTCTGTCTTCTAAATCAATCATTTTTTGAAATAGCTCTTCTTGAGAAGATTCATACTTAGCCAACCTTTTCTTCAGCTCATCTCTTATTTTTCAGTTTTATCAGTTTATCTGAATAGCTAGTTAAAGTTTCTTCCACTTTTTCTAGCAAATTGTTATTTGAATTTATATACTCCTTTTTTTCATTTCTTTTAATCAGATCTGAGTTAATTTGATTTATTTGTTCCTCTAAATTGCTGGAAGCTATCTCTTATACTACAGGTCAAGCTTGAACTATGTTTTGCTAAACAGCTGCAGGATTCTTCCCAGTCAGTATTTTCTCTTCACCTGTCCTAGTTGATTTTCTTTCTGATTCTGTAAATGTCATCTTTGCTGGTATCCAGGCAGTGTACTTACTAGCCACTAACTGTATTTTACTCAAGCTAGCAGAATTACCTTCTCTTATTTCTCAGTTTCTTTTTTCATCCTGACAGAGGTGAAATAAAATTGTTCATCAGTTTGCAGCCATCTTGGAAGTCCCTTCCCATGTTCATCTTAATGTCATTATAATCAGTTACATGGAATTTTCAAAGTTGCTTATATTTTCTCAAGGAACAGACAGAGTGACTCCAAAATGATATGATGTTTCATTCCATATAACATACATCAAGTGAAAGTAACCCAAACATGCATTTCCGATTAGTCTGTAGTGTTGTTTTACTCAGTTGTTTTCATTTTTTCAGTCTGATAAGCAGTGCACAGTGTCATAAGAAATATTATTCCTTCACCATTATTCCATCAGCAAAAACAGTACTGGAAGACCAAATATTAATGTAATGAACTCTTCACATGTATATTCTGTCAAACTTCCAGTTTAAATTTTGCTTGGCTTAAAAAATACAAGCGCTTTTATTGTGAATATATATGTCATCTGAATGATCCTTTCCCATTGCATTAATTTGTGGTGAATTTGCTCGGCCATCAAGTTTTGTCATTGCATGTTTCCAACCCACATCAACTGCATCCATCTATCCACAAACCATTTTCCCATTTTTCCATATTGGGTTGGGGTGTCACTTGAACAGTGGCAATCATCTAGAGTGTAGATTCACACCATCAGGTTGCTAGCTTTACTGCTGTTGTCCTTCCATACCTCACAGTCACATGCACACTGATACCTATGGCCAATTTAGAGTGCCCAATCCACCTACTACATGTCTTTAAAATGTGGGAGGGAACCAGACCACTTGGAAGAACCCACACAAATACACGGAGAACATGCACACTCCACAAAGAAAGCACCCTGACATAAGAATTGAACCAGAGAACCTCTTGCTGTGAGGATGCTATCCATTGCTCCACTGTGCCACCCATCAATGCCTGTATATTAGATTATTATGTATTTCAAAACTCAAATGCGGGTAAGATTTAGCATACAGAGATCCTCATTTTGTGATTCATTAATATCTCTCAGTATAACTGTTTTCATATTAGCAAAGATGTAGAGAAAGTTTTAAGACAGAAAACAAATTATAATTTGCAAAGAAATGCAAAAAGAATGTTCCTGGTAAAAACATCATATAGAAGAATGACTATAATTTTTTTCAAAGTTTTAATTAATGGAGATAATTATAGTTACCCTTCCTTCCTATTTTTTATTTAGCTACAACAACTACAACCACTACGACAAGTACGTATTACCTTTTCTTAACCTTCCATGATGCCATAGACTGTTGCAAATTTTAAAAGAGTTATGTTTAACGTATAAAACAGAGGCTGAGTATCTGGATTGTGGCAATGCTGGTATACGAATTAATGATCTTTCTTGGGCAGCCGTGAAGCTACATCTGCAGCCATGATTATCATTTTGAACTAATCAGTTTTACAAATAATCAATAAGAAATTACTTAAAATCCATGAAAATCATTACCTTTACTATGTTTTGATTGACTGTTAAGGAGTAGTGCACACAAATTTATAAAGAGTAAAAAAATATCTCTGCCTCCATTTTCCACTGTAATATCTAAACAGTGGCCCATCTACATCTGGTCAAGCTAGTCTGATATAAGCTTTCCTCATTGTCTGTAATCTCTCAAAAGTATGATATATACAGTTCTTTCTTTCTGTCTAGTTTGCAGCCATACATTCTTCTTCTTCTTTTGGCTTTTCCCGGTTAGGGATTGCCACAGTGGATCACCTGTCTGCTCATGATTGGCAGTGGAGTTTTTTGGTGTCGAGTTGCCAGCCCCATGCCCAACCTTCCACAGATGGCACACACATGCATGCACTCATGCCTGGGGCCAATTTAGAGTGTTCAATCCACCTACAGCATGTCTTTGGTATGTGGGAGGAAACCAGAGCACCCGGAGCAAACCCACGTGACTACAGGGAGGACATGCAGACTCCGCACAGAAGGCACCCCAGCCGAAGATCAAATCGGAGAACCTCTTGCTGTGAGGTGGCAACGCTAACCGCTGCACCACCGTGGCCACCCTTTGCAATCATACATTCAATGAAGTAATTTCTTCATTATTTATTTCTGTCAGAAAAAATCTAAGTGGATAGTAAATTGTGACCCGTGTGTGCCTTTTCTGTTAAGTTCTGGAGCATTTCTCCATGGGCCTCCACTGAAAATTGGCTCATTCCAAGTCGGACTTTCCTGGTAAAAAATGTTAAATAAAAATAAATAAATAAATAAAGTGTATTACCCATCCACTGAGGAATGGGGAGCAAGCTAGGAATGAATATCTATAGTCTTTTGCACTAAAAACTTCCATGATTGTAAGATGTAATAGTATTACTTCTCTTTTTGGCAGGTGTCAGATATATTGTGAGCCTAGGAGTATTACTGATCATTATGGCAAGTGTCAGCCATATGCTATGAAAACAAGTTGAACTCCAACATTTGTAACCTAGAGAAGGGAATTAAAATTTTAATCTTAGAATCAACACCCATGATACTTTTATTTGTTAATCATATATAACTAGCTAATTAGCTTAATTTTCGTTCTTTAATTTTTCTTAGATAGATAAATGCAACTGAATTTCTATTATTATTTCTAAAATTGGACAATTTAGGTTAAAGTTAAACTTCAATCCTTCTCATTCTGGTATGACTCTGTAATGATGCAGGAATCCCAGTATGTTTTCTTTTCATAAATATCAACTTTCAGTAAGTTCAGAAAGTGATGTCATAACCAGCTAAACAATGAATGAGATTTAAATAACTGAAAATATGTAAATGATTTTGTTCATTCCACATGCATCTTAATGTCATTATTATAATTAATTTTCAAAGTTACTTATATTTTCCCAAGGAAAAGGCAGAGTGATACTAAAATGATGTGTTTCATACCAGATAACATACATTAAGAGAAAATGACCCAAATATGTTTGAGAATTTTTTTTACTTTTATTTTATTTAGTTGTTTCACTTTTTTCAGTGTAATAAGCCATGTATAGGCCCATAGGTTTATAGGAAAATCCTAGGCTAAAGGCTTAAAGACTCTTCCAAGCCTAGCCAATACAACCCAATTTTACCTAATATATGGCCAATAGTGGCAAGAAGATGGTGTGAATTTGTTGTGCCTGTGCACTGAGTATCTTACAGACTGCCCTGTCCATAATGGATGTAGGCACTACTCCAGTTGTGAATTTGTAATTCCCCATCAATCAATCTAAACTATGATTGAAGAGGCCAGGAAAGGACTCTGCTTAATGTGAATAGGAAGCCTGTTCCAAATAAGGGCAATCTCTGAGAAACATATCTGTCTCTCCAGCATGTTTTGTTTGAGTCATTGATTAAGTTTAGATCCTTAGATCAGGTGACCCTCATGCTGTTTGACTATTGATGTGTAATAATTCCATCAGGGCTGGATTTGTGAATGCCTTGTAGGTCAGACATAGGTCACCCCTTAATAGTCAATAGGAAACAGTGTAAAGGGATAAGGCTTTGAATCTATCTGCATAGCTCATGTTGTTTACACCCTGTATTTTCTTTGTGAGAAACCTCTGAGGTCATTGCAGCTGCTGTAAGTGCCTGGTCAATACATGCTAAATAGTGCATTGTACTTGATTATTGGTCTAATGAGGAATGAGTACAGTGGAACTATAATTTCTTTGGATCTGGATGACATACCTCTACTTGTAAGTTGTGCCACATAAAAGGATTTCCTAACCACTCTGGATACATGGCAGTCAAAGTTCACACTATTATCTATCTGTGTACCAAGGTCTCTCACCTATGAGCCTACTCTAAGGGGTATGTTATTGATGTTTTAATTTGCAGAGGTATTTGACTTCCCCAAAGGGTATGATAATGCATTTTTTTTTTTTTGCATTTAGTTTTAGGCCATTGTTCTGGCACTTGTCATTTGTCTAATCTAGACCCTTCTGAATGATATCTGCATTGTTGGGAGATTCAGTGATTCCCCCTAGCTTTCAGTCATCAGCAAACTGTCATTCAGAGGCCTACCACATTTGCCTTGACTTCAGAGAAGTATATTCCAAACTGGAGTGGTCCCAGTACTGAGCCCTGTGGCACACCACTAGTAACTGGCCTCTTGGTGGATCTGGATTCACCCACTTAAACCACATGCGTCCTATCCATAAACCAGTTGGTGACACAGAGATTCATGCCCAGTTGTGTGAGTTTATTTATAATAACTGAGTGAGAAATTGTGCCAAATGTCAAATCAAAGAAATCCACCAAATTCAGCAGGCATGATCTGCCCTTGACAAAGCTGAATTGGGTCAGGTGCAGTGTTTGGAGGTCTCCTATATCATTATTTATCAGACCCATGGTTATTCTTTCCATGGCGTTATATATAACACTAGTCAAACTTAACTTAAACTGTAATTTCCCAGGTCAGTAGATGGTCCTTCTTTATGCAGGGTGATGACCTTTGCTATCCTTCACTTTATTGGGACAAAGCCAGTATGGAGGCTGTGGTTAAATAGAGATCTTAACGGGCCAGATAAGTCCTGATTTAAGCTGTTTAAGAGACAAACTCTTATAATGTCAGGCCCCACTGAAGGCATGTTTTTAGCTTTAGAGAGTACAGTGGCAACTTGTTCTTTGGCAACAATTGCTAAAGTGGTGGTGGGTATATCTTGGGGGAGAACTGAGGGTGATGGGGAAGTGAAATTTGAGCTGAATTTCTCGGCCAGCAGATTTGCTATGTCTTTTGGCTAAGTATAGGTGATAGACACAAAAAACGATATGCGTTGGTAAACCAAAGTCAGAGATAAAACAGTACTGTGAGACAAAAAGCTCCAACTTAAATACCAAACTGTTTATTACCACAAAATGATAAATACAGGATGCAAAGCTTTCAGGTAAGACCCTTCCTCAGTGCTAATACATCTCAAAAAAGCTAACATAATTTATATAAAATTCAAAAACAACACATGACAACAGCCAACCAATAAAATATCTCTAGCAAGTAAAACCGCAATTAGTACATAAAAAATGTAGCAGTAATTAATACACAACATTATTTATTTATTTCCAGTTTGATGACCAGGGAAGACCACTGGGCAAAGCAGAGCCAATTTTCAGTAGAGGCCCAAGGAGAAAACCTCCAAAAGCAGTTAACAGAATATAACATAAGTACAGTATGGAATATACAGTATGCAAAAGCATAAATATAAATTTAAAGTACAAAAGCAGGGAGCATATGTTTAAAAACACAAATGTTAAAATACAGTTAAAGACAAAAGTAATACAGAGAATATAATTAAAAGTACAAGCCATAAAGTGTTTATATAAGTTTAGTGTTTGTTCTAACAATAATGTTAGTGATCAGAGGTGATAGCAGATGAGAGTGAAGGGAGGTATGAAAGAGACAACAGTGTAATTTAGGTGGGAAAGGTGCAGGAACAGTCCCAGTAAGGTAAGAATGGAAGAGAGATTTGAAATTAGAGTGGTTGTGAGTACAGTGGGGGGGGGGATTCCTTAGTTTAGCCAAGGAGTGTGATAAAAGTAATTGACCAGGAGGATGTAGGGGTTTATAAATTTTAAGGAGGCTTTGGTTTTCAGAGCTAAGTGTATGACTGGGGATGTAAGGGGTTAAGATAGATGAAAGAGAGGGGCAGATGGAGAGTTGGAATATCAGTTTGTGAGCAGTGGTGAGTTGTATGAATTTCAGGTATTTAGGAAGCTCAAGCCAGTTTAGGGAGTGGAGAGAATGGTAGTGATGGGTGGAGTATTCGGATCCTGTAAATTTACAGACTTTGTTATAGCAGGCTTCCAGTTTGTTTTTTAGGCTAAGCTGGAGATGAGTAAGTAGAGGGGCACCATACATAAGAGACGGGAGCAGGTAGGACGAGGCTAGAGAACATCTGGTAGATGCGGTTAGATAGCGATTTTGTCTATACAGTAGACCTAGTTTTTGGTGGGTTTTTTTTATATTATTTTGTATTTGGATATCGAATTTTAAATATTCATCAATGGTGATTCCGAGTAGTTTGGTGTGAGGTGCAATTTCAATTAGAGTGTTATTATGTTTTTTTTATTTTAAAGGAGCTTTTGTCTATGGTGAAATTTCTCGAAGGAGGGAACATCATGATTTTTGTTTTGTTAGCATTGAGAGCGAGATGGTTGTTTAGCATTCAAGTTTCAGTACTAGAGAAGGCTGTTTGGGTTTTCTGAAGGAGTTCAGAGGGAGAGATTGCTGTACAGATGACTGTGGAATCATCAGCATACTGGATCAGTGTAGCATTGTCTATGGATTTGTGAAAGTTATTAATGAAAATATTGAAAAGTAAGGGTCCAAGAACAGAGCCTTGGGGACGCCAGAGGGAACGTTGAGAAAGAGTGAAGTGGAATTTTTCCATTTAACAGCTTGTTGTCTCTTGGAGAGATAGTTGAGATAAGAGTAGAGGATGTGAGACAGTGTCAAAGGCTTTGGAGAGATCAAAGTAAAGATTTTCCCAGAGTAGCAAGCACTATTAATGGTGTCAAGGAAGGACAGAAGAGCAGTGGTAGCTCTGTGGCCAGGGCTGAAACCATGTTGTGCTGGGGTAAGAAGATGATTGTGTGTTAGGTATGGCAAGAGTTGGTGATGAATGCACTTTGAGGATTTTAGAAAGAGGTGAGAGAATAGCTATAGGACGGAAGTTAGTGTCTGTGTTATTGTGGCCTTTGTGGAGAGGGGTGACAAAAGCTTTTGTCCAGAGTGAGGGGACATAGGCTTCTTGGATGGACCTGTTGATAAGAATGGAAATGGGGAGGGCAATGCTGTCTGCAGCCATCTTAAAGGAGGATGGAGGCAGATTATCAGGAGCGTAGGAGCAAGGCTTTAGTCTAAGGAGGAGTTGTTTATGCTGCTGGTGAGGATAGGTTTGAGACTGAAAGGTGGAGTGTTACGGGGAAAAGCAGTGGATGGGGAACTATGAGAGAGATGGGTCTATATTAGATGATCGAACTTTCAAAAGTTCGACTGTCACATGGTCAACACCATATGATCGAACTTTTAAAAGTTTGAACATTTAATAAAAAAAAAAAAAACTCACAAATAACCTACCTGAGCATTTTAAGCAAGGGGCCAGCCCCCCTGCACCCCCACACCACCCACTCTTTAAAGATACCAACTCTGAGATCGCACTACAGTGCAGAAAAAGGGAAATCTTCCCATTCTGCGCTGCACAGACATCTCTGTTAAAATGTTCGAACTTTCAAAAATTCAATCCTATTGGTGTCGACCATATGATGGTCAAACTTTTGAAAGTTCGATCATCTAATATAGACCCAAGAGGGAGAGAGGATGTAAAAGTTTGCAGTTAGTTTGGCTATGCAGTCAACAAAAAATGTGTTGAAATTAGATGCAATTTCTTGGTCTGAAGACTTTGGGTTAGGGCATGGATTGTCTTTTCTACCAGGGGTTAGAAGGGAGGAAATGCAATTCTAGAACTTTTTGTGGTTATATTTATATTCTGATTGGAGTTTGGAGTAATACGTCTTGCGGTCTTTGGTTATTAGTTTCTTTCTTGAGTTGTGGAGTTGTTTGAATTCGATTAGAGAGTTTGTTAACTTATTTGTTTGGTATTGCTTCCAACATTTATATCTGAGGTGCATTTGTTTTCTGGTTTCTTTAGAAAGCCAGGAACGGTTTGGCCTTTTATTCTTTTTGTTCTTAGAGGGGCTAGGCTGTTTAGTAAGTCTAGGAAGGTTTTGTTGAAGTAATTAGTTGCACTGTCCAGAGACAGAGTCTTTAAGGGGGCCAAATTCATTTTTTTCAGACAGTTGGAAAAATCTGTGTATTGAAGTTGGTGAGATTATGATAGATTACAGTAGATCATGCTAAACAATTTTATAAATAAAACAATTTTATAAAAGCTTGTTATATATTTGCATATAAACAACAATAAATAATACTACAATCTACACTAATTTCTTTAAAGCCATTATAAATCAATGGTACTACATTTGTTTTTTTAACTAAAATGGGTTTAATACTGACAGCACTATTTAGACCAGGTTTTGAGTCAGCCTTTCATCTTAGACTCCAACTATATTCATTATTTTTTAAAATATTATTATCACCACCTCTAATATGCTTTTGCACCACATCAATTACTCTAAATCTAAACTCATGACTGATGTCAGTGTCCAAAATGTGTTTATGCAAGGTAATTGTTTGGATGTTCCTATGTATATGTGACTTAGGTGCAACAATATATTCTCCAAGTCTCTGGTTGGATTTCCTACATAAAAACAGGAACATTTCACACAGGTTGCAAGATAAATCACATGTGTAGTATTACATGTGGCCTGGCAATAGAAGGTATATGTCCTCTTAGTCATCATCATCATCATCCCCCTTTTTCCCATTTTTTTTCTACATGGGGTCGGGGTATCCCATTAATTGTCGCCAACTCTCTCAATTCAGTGCCACACTCCTGCCTTCTTCAATATTCATGCCTGACTGTTGCAGATCTTCTTTCACACAATCCATTCACCTTTTTACTGGACATACTTGTTTTCACTTAACTTCTTCCTGTCTGTCTCAAATCTTCCGCACCAGACTGTCTTCTGCTTTTCTACACATGTCCAGAGCACCGTAATCTGTTCTCTTTGATCTTTTCTGCAATTGGAGTTACTTTGGCTTCTGCTCTTATGTCCTCATTTCTTCATCTGTCCCACAGTGTGCATCCTACCACCCTTCTCAGGCACTTCATTTCCATCACCTCTAGCTTCTTCAACTGTTCTTCCTTTACTGCCCAGGTTTCTGTACCATACAGTAGTACTGGTTGCACCACTGTCTTGTACACCTTACTTTTCAGCTTCTTTGGCATTCTTCTGTCATAGACTACACCTGACAACTCTATATAAGTTGGCTGCAGCCCCTCTGATTCTAGCTTTGACCTCTTCATTCAGACTGCCCTTCTTCTCAACCACTCCTCCCAGATACTTGAAGCTGTTCACCTGTTCCACAGTCTTCCCTTCTATCTTTATTCTCAGCTTCTTCTGATTTCTCCAATTTGCTGCCATTATCTATGCTTAGTTTCATCCCATGTGCCTTCAGTTTTGCATTTAATTCTCCTATCCTTTGCTGAAGTTCTAGCTCAGAGTCTGCCTGTAACGCCACATCGTCTGCATACCACAACTTTGTTGATCTGCCCCCTCTGACCTGTTTGCTAATGTAGTCCATCACCAGTATGAACAACAGTTGGCTCAAAGCTGAACCCTGGTGTACACCCACTCCTACTGGGAACCCCTCTGTGAGGTTGAACACTGTTCGTACTTGAATCACTGGGTCCTTGTACATAGCCTGCACTAATTCTACCAGTGTTTCTGGGATTTCAAACCAATGCAGTACTGCCCAGATCAGCTTTCTTGGGACCTTTTCATATGCTTTCTCCAAGTACTCTATATGTCCTCTATCACTGGGTGTGTATTGTTAAAAATACTATCTTTACAACAGCTGCAACTGTAACAAGAGGAAGTTCCAAATGTATTTATTACCTTATCATTATTGGCCAATTTGAAATCTTTATAACATAATCTTCTCTTTAAATTTGTACAATTTCTATATGCAAACCTTGGTTTATCCTCTGGCACCTGTTGTAGGCCTGGCATAGCCCTTCAGATATTTCAGTTCTTATGTATTATATTCCTCACATCATTGTTTTTTGAGATGTATTAGCACTGAGGAAGGATTTTGCCTGAAATCTTTGCATGCTCTATTTATCATTTTGTGGTAATAAACAGCTTGGTGTTTCTGAAGTTGGAGCTTTTTGTCTCTAAGTATAGGTGATGCCATCTGTAACTAGTTCCACACATTGTTGGGTGTTGCCCTTAACATTGTGGTTATAACTGAAAAATGGCTTATATTTATCCTTAGCATTGTAGGCTATTTTTACCTCAAAGTCTACTTTCAGGGACTTGGCTAGTTCCCTGATTTGATTGTTTAGACTAATGAGGGACTTGCTGTTGCTCTGTTGTGCACATTCCCTCTTACTTCTCGACAATATTTTCTTTCTTTTGTTGTACAACCTATTAATACCAGGGATCCAACAGGGTGACTTGTTTTTGCAGTTTGACCTGGGTTTATTTCAGTCTGGTACTGCTATTTCTATGCAGTTGTTTATATGGTCATACAGGGCTTTTGTGTATGCCTCTGCATAGGCTTCTATATTTTATGGATTTGGGAGACCTTGGAAACTATAAAGACCGAAAACAAATTATATTTTGCAAAGAAATGCAAAAGGAATGTTCCTGGTAAAAATAATCTTACAGATGAATGACTGTTTCCTTCCTATCTTCCATTTAGCTACAACAACTCCAACCACAACTACTACAAGTAAGTATTGCTTTTTTTAACCTTATATAACACCAAAGATTGTTTGAAATCATCCAAAGATTTGTGTTTATTATATGACATAGAAGCTGACTGTCTAAATTGTGTAGCAGTTCTATTGCACACTGTTTCATAATCTTTGAGGTGTTCATAAACTACATCTCCTGACATGCTTTACATTTTGAGTTAATGTTTTTGTTGTCATTGTTGTTGTTAAAAGTCAAAAATAAATTATTTAAAAATCCATGAGAATTGCCAACTTTTAGTACCAGTTGACTATTCAGGAGCAGTTCAGTTAAACTTACAAAGAGACAAAAACAAAACAAAGCATGAGCAACAGAAAAATATATATCATTGTATTGCTCAGGAGACCTTGTCCTCTAGATCCCCTGCTAAAGAGTGATGTCATACGCACAACTCTACTAAATACAGCTACTTGCAATGCCAGAAGAAGCATGAAACCCTTCTTTAAAGGTTTTTAGCATGAACCATGCTTTTTTTCTTGCTAAGGTATAGTTTTGAAACCACTAATCACTAATCTTAGCTGGTCAACGAATGCCCATTTATTTTTTCTGAGTATCTGTAAACAGAAAACGACCAAAAAAAAAAAAAATATATATATATATATATATATATATATATATATATATATATATATACATATTACTGTGCCTTTTCCACCTATAAAATTGAGAAACTACCCAAGCCTTTGCATTTCTTTGACTCACAGTTATATTATGTTACAAATATTCTAAAGCTAAAATACAACATCCCATACATACTCATACATATTCATAAATCATGTACACATGTGAAGAGGTAGCAAATTATAAAGAAGCTATACCACAAAATCTTTGCCTTACTTGTTACTTATTTTATGTCAGATTCAAAGAGGTTATATAGCATTAAAGAGACAGCTATCCACATACATAAAACACGTTAAGATTAAATGCATAGATTAATAACTAAAAAAGATGAAGAGTAAAATAAATAAAGACAAGTTTTGCATTAGAGTTAAACATAGTCCCTTTAAAGGATAACTGCAATGATGGAATTTGTAAAACATCAATAAATAAATAAACTGGGCTACGGCAAAGACAGTAATTACAACAATTCACATCCACTAGAAAGTTTCCAGTCCAGTTTTGCTATGTAAAACATTAAGCCATTATTGTGCTGTACAGAACATTAAGCCATTATTACCTAAACATCTTTGCACTCCAGAAAAACAAAAAATAGATTCAGCTGAAAAATACCACCACATACCATACTTTTTCCATTAATTTTTTTCCATTAATTGTAGTGCCACTAAGATCCTTTACTTTAGACATACCTTACAAAAACACATGGAAAATCCCAATGCATTCACTCAATGCATTATGTGAATTATATGTGTAAATTAAGATATCCTTAAGATTGTTACTTATTTTATAAGAAAATGCCACATATGAGAGAAATAACTTGCTAATAACCCCATCATTGCTAAGTATATGCCACAGTCCCCTAATAATGCCCTCCAAAGTCTGAGAGAAAGGAGAAAATCTAGTAACAAAAATATTTTCTCATCATTTCTAACTACATCCAAATCAGATATTTCATATACTCTATTATTATTATTATTATTATTATTATTATATTTTCAGTTATTTACCTTCCACTACATAACTTTTGCTTTACATATTTGTTCAAGTGGAACAACTTCATTCCTCAAAACTATTTACAACCTTACATAGTTCCTCTTCCCTTAACTCTGGGTCATATATATTATCAAGAATTCTCTTTAACTCTTCATATGGTAATGAATTCAGTAAGAATTGCTGGTGCATACTAGTTGCATATAGAAAGTTGACAGCCATCTGTTTTCTAAAAGGTTATATTTAACAGTTTTCCCCTCCATATACAGAATAACATCTAAAATGTTGAGGCTCACCCTACTTGTTTCATATGAAAAGTATAATCCATAGGTGTTGTTATTCATGCCCTCAAAAAAATCCCAAAATTTAAGCTCATCCCCCCAACAGACAAAAATCAACTCATCTATATAACTCATAAATAACACAACATACTGTAGCTACTATATAATTTGGTAGGGTACATGAACATTTTTTTCAAATTCAGTCATATAAATCACTGCATTTGTAGAAGTGAAAGATGACCCCATAGCAGTGCCCTTCACCTGCAAAAACATTCTCATTCAAAACAAAAATAATTGTGCATCAGACAAAATTCCAACAGACAGTAGAAAAGGAGTACAATGTCCCTCCCCCATTATATTGCCCACAGCTTCAAGTCCCCACCTATGCTGGATATTTGTATATAATGATTTAGCATCCACTGTTACCCAAAAGTAATCTTCTAGCCAAACTAAACTTTTAACCTCATTAAGCAATTCCTGAGTATTACTAATGTGCACAGGTACTTTCTTCAAAAAACTCTTTAATTGAAAGTCCAAAAGTTTGCTCGCATTCTTTAAATAAGAATCTACCCCTAAGATAATAGGCCTGCCAGGAGGGTTTAGCAACTTTTTGTGCAGTTTGGGAACAGCATACATTACAGTGTTCATGTTTTTTTTGATGAACAACTTTTTAATATCATTGACTTCAAAAAAAAAAGCAAACCTGTCACTTCTTTCCAAGATTTCCAACAAAGCCTTATTAAATGTGGGGAGTGTGTTACTACTTAACATCTCATACTCACTCCTATCATTTAACAAATCAAAAACCATATTCAGATACTGTCGTTTTTCCATAATTACCCAGTTACCCCTTTTATCCACCCATTTAAATACATACTTATGTTTTAGCTTCTGGAGTTGTAAGGTCAGCCACTCACCTTTACCTAAACTGTACATTTTACTAGAATGTAAGAAGTTATTAAAGTGGTATTTGATCCTCTTACATACCACTGTCTCAAATGGACAACTGGAACATTATGTGGGGGCACAAAAGTGCTGGAACAATCAAGAGCAGGGATAGCACATCTTCCATACCCTATACTAAAAACATTCCCACTTTCCATGTCACCAGAAGATTCAACAAACAGTTCATCTAAATCAAAGTCCATAACATATACAGATAAATTCAATAAAACATCATCTGCATATTCTGATAAAGTGATTTCCCCATTTGGACATGTTTGCAAACTTTCTTCCTTTCAAATACACTTTTAAATACAGTTTTCTACAAAACTTCTTAACGTCAATTAATATATCCGCCAAAGATGGATTACACATTGGAACATACTTGCAGCCTTTATGCAACAACAACCTGACTTCCAACCAAAATCTAGGTCAGACAAATTAATACTTTACAAACCACTGTTTTGTACATCAGTCAGGTAGTCAACATTCTCAAAATTTAAATGCAAAGAGTTGCATCTTTCTATACTGGCTCCTGCCCTTTATTCTTCTTCCACAACCACCTGACTGAAAAGAGCTGTGAGTACTGTCCGAATTCAAGGAAACGTCAAAACCCAGATCAGCTTCTGGCTGCACATTTTCATAAAATACACTCTTTTTACTGGAACTAGGGTCCACCAAAGACACCAATACATCTCCCCTCACCAAGCTTCCATCACCCATATTTCTCATCTTCGACATCCCATGACATGCCTTACATTGCCATAAATAAATAAGGTATTTTTCAAAAATCGCCAATGTCATGGAACAGCTTTTTCTTTTTACATTCAACAGCATCAAGTTCAATCTTCTCAATTTTAAATTTTAATATTCAGCATTCACTCTTCATACACCAAACCCAATTGTTCAGTTACCAGCTGATTCTGCAGTTGTATAATGTCACCTTTGATTTTATCATACGACCTTAAGTTTCTCTTGATGAGAGTCCTCAACCAGCCCAGCATATACTGCAGGGATACTTCTTCCATTCTTCAAGCAGGACGGCCTCATCTTCACAAAAATCCGTAGCTGGAAATGGTCTACACATAAACCTCCAGGGGTGATATTGAGAGCAACATTAATGTCAGAAAACAATGATAACTCCTTGGTCGTCAGTCTCTCCAGGCATTCAAACTTGCCCAAAGTATCATTGTTACCTGCAGCAGACCATGAGTCATTTGTTGCCAGTTTCTTTTCTCTTTCATTTAGAATATTGATAAATCCAAATTTATCCTGTATATTCAGAGTCCGAGGTATACCCAGAGCAGCAGAATCAAAGTCATCCATGATCAAAACCAAAAAACTCAGAACTACAGAAAAACAAAAAATAGATTCAGCTGCTCAAAACCTCCACTTTATTTCACCAATTTCGTACCTCATCCAAAATTCAGAATGCACATACATTCTTTTTATACAAGTACAGACCCAATCCATCAATTAAACACTTAATTATTCAATTAAATATGTGTCTATATTAAAAGTATATATTTTTAAAAACCTGATCATAATAATGTATTTAAGATATCAACTATAATATCTAAAATTCACTTCCTGATTAAGCCCTCCAGGGCACACTGTCTTATAACTTAATATAAACTTCATCGCCAATTCAATTAGTTTACTAAGATAATCACCTCCCTTAGGCAAATAAGGTTGTGCTAAAACATAGAAAAAGAACCCTACAGTTGAACACCTGTGTATTTTAAAATAAAATTCTACAACTAGACTTTTTAAGTTTTGAGTCCTAATGTCACCTAGATGTTCCAATATTTGAACCTTAACCTTAAGTCTAGTCTGACCCACATTCTAAGCAAGTGTTACACAGCTGCACCATATAATATATATAATCCCCCTTGATTCACAGTTGAACATACCATTAGACACATATTTGTTTCCATTAATCATAGTACCACTAAGATCCTTTACTTTAAAGCACACCTTACAAAAACTGCATGGAAACATCCCAATGCATTCACTCAATGCATTATGTGGTTTATATGTGTAATTTAAGATCTCCTTAAGATTGTTACTCATTTTATAAGAAAATGTAACATATGAGGGAAACATTGCTAACTATATGCCACAGTCCCCTAATAATGCCCTCCAAAGTTTGAGAGAAGGGAGAAAATCTTGTAACAGAAATATTTTTTCATCATTTCTAACCACATCCAAATCAGACATTTCATATGCTCTATCATTGTACATTTTCAGTTTTTTTATCTTCCACTACACATTTTTGCCTTACATGTTTGTTCAGTAGAATAACCTTGTTCCTTGACGCTATTTACTACCTTACATAGTTAATTTTCCCTTAACTCTGTTTAATTCTCCATAAGGTAATGAATACAATAAGTGTTGCATGTGCATACAAGTTGCATATAGAAAGTTATTCACAGCTGTCTGTTTTCTAAAAGGTTACATTTAACAGTTCCCCCTCCATATACAGATTAACATCTAAAATATTGATGCTTACCCTACTTGTTTCATATGAAAACTGTATTCCATGTGGGGTGTTATTCAGGGCCTCAAAAAAATCCCCCTACAGGCAAAAATCAAATCATCTATATAACGCTTCAATAACACAACATATCTACTATAAAATTTGGTAGGGTACACAAAGTTGAATATCTTAAGCTCCTTATTAATTCTTCCAACAAAGAAATAGAACAGTTGATGTGTGCACTTGAGCACCAGTACACAGAGCTGCATAATTTATTTCAAATAGGGGTGGTTGACAGATACATGCTTGAGCTTACTGACATTATTTCTGTATATGAACGTAAACTGGCTAAAAGCAAATATAAAAAATTAACAAGGGATTGCCTTGACAGGGCAATGTTTTTTACGTGGCCACATCACAAGTGATTCAAAGGAAGGTGTGTCTGAGAGTATAGAGTCTATTGATACTATGGAAACTACTCAAACAGCTGTGACCAATGAAATTATTCCTTCAGTTAACACAGTGGTGGATTCTGCAAGTGATTCTCAGCTGACATCAGTTGTATCCAAACAGAATAGTGAAGCATCTAAGGAGCTTGGGGCCAGGAAGAAAACTTTTTCTGTTACAGGGCAAGTGCATAGGACAGAAGATACTGTTCTTAATAATGTACTTGCACAGAGCAGTTCAGTTGTTTCTGGCGCCTCACACCCTTTAAGCTCGCACAGACTTCTGTTCCCTCTGTCTATAAAAGATTGGAGCCATCGAAACAAGCAAACACACTTAAGAAGTCGGGGCAGACAGAACAGGAAGCCCGAGGAGGATCTCATAGGGACACCAAATATCAAGAAGACATTTATGATAAAAAAAAAAAAAACACCTAGTTTGGAACTTCTCCACTTAAAGTCTTACTGAATGCGAGCACAACGTGTTAAAGAAAGGACTTTCTTTTATACACTCAAGGTTTTCTGATTGCAGTGAATTTATTTTATATGTGAAACTTTTTGCTAGAAATCTTACTTTAAAACTGCTGTATACAGTGATATCAATGATTGTTATGCTGAGTCTAATTGTTTCAGAAAACCTAGTACATTTGTGCCTGCTGTGAATTCCCTTATTAATGTGTTTGAGAAACTGTATTCAGGATATTTATAAGTTAAAGGAATCGACAGGCAGAATGCATAGGAATTATAATTTAACTAAAGAAGAGCCTTTAGCTCTGAACAACTTCAGAATAACCGTGACATAATTATTAGGCCTGCAGATAAGGGTGGGCCAATAGTAGTTTTAGATTTGGTCTGGTACAATGAGGCTATGAACAATTTACTTAATGATGATAAATTGTACTTGGTTATTAGTAAAAGCAAGGTTAAACAGATGGAAATTAACATTCGATGCACACTGAATAATCAGCAGGAATTACTACAGAAGGAGCTACTTGATTATTTTTTGGTAAAAGATCCTCTACTTCCCATAATGCAAGGGTTACCCAAGTTGCATAAGAATAGAATAAATCCACCTATGCGTCCTATAGTTGCAGAATGCAACTGGTGTACTGAGCCCATATCTATTTATTTAGAAAAGTCCCCAAGACCACGGCTTAGTGTCATAACAAATGTTTTGAAAGATACGCAGCATTTTTTGAGTGATTTATACACCCATTTGGAACAATTCACTGTTGCTACCAGGAATTTGCCGTTGGTCACCTTAGATGTGACCTCTTTATTTACGGTCATACCCAATGACCTGGGTTTGGGTATGATACAAGATTTTCTGAGGTTGCATTCACAGTTTGATGAGTCAGAGAGTATGCTTGTTAAGGTTCTATTACAGTGTGTATTAGATAACAATGTGTTCTTGTTTAATGAAAGAATTTTCTGGCACCAGAATGGTGTAGCTATGGGCACATCTTATGCCAATAGCTATGCCAATTCGGTTATGACAGTATGGGAGGATAAATATATTTTCAATGGACCCTATAAACAGCAAGTAGTATTTTATAGAAGGTTTGTGGATGATTTGTTCCTTTTGTGGAATGGAACAGAAGACAAACTTAGGGAATTTGATGAGTATATTAATAATACTACAACATTTTTAATATTTATTTCTAATGTGTACTCTAGTAAAATAGATTTGTAGAGAAAGATGATGATGGGGTTTTCTTCACTAGATTATATAGGAATTCTTGTCATGTTAATCATTTATTAGCTAGAGACAGTATGCACCCCCCCCCCATATTTTTTCAGAATGTTGTCAGGAAACAAATATTTAGAACTTCTAGGCTTAATGTCCGGGACAGTGATTTTGACAACCAGCTTAATATTTTACACATGGAACTGGTTGACAGAGGTTATAATACACACAATATTTTAAGGAACATAGGTGAGGTTAAGTCTCTTAGAGCTAGCACAGCTAAACCTTACTTTTCTAGAAAGACACATCAGGCAATGAAGGATAGAAGAAAGGATTATAAACTTAGGGTTTCCCTATATTATTCTTCTGTTTCTTCCTATATGAATGTTATTAAGAGACAATGGGGAATTTTAACAATGGACCGTGACATCAGTAAGCTGATAGACACTACTCCCAGATTCCTTTTTAGAAATATGAAATCATTGAAAAGGTAGCTTTGTTACTCCACCATGGATTCTGTGCTGCATAGAAATAAAGTCAAGATGCCCTGTGGTAGGTGTTCACTGTGTTCATATATTGATAGCAGTACAAAATTTACACATCCAGACCAAAAAAGGGATTATGAGTTTCATATATCTACTACTTGCAGTACAGAACATGTTTTATTTAGCCCACTGTAAGGAATGTTCCAAATTTTATATAGGAAAAACTGACAGGGCTCAAAGGGAAAGAATAAAGGAGCATGTTTATTATATACAATAGGGGAGGACAACTAGTGCTTTGTCAAAACATGTACTGGCCACTGATTCTAGACACACATTGAAATTTCTTGTTATTGGTAGATTCTATGAGACTATAAGGGGTAGTGATATAAGGAATCAAACAGAACAGATGGAAGCTAAGTGGATTATCAGGCTGAGGGGAGATTTTGGGCATGGATTGAATGAGTTTGTACCCGTTAAACCCAAACTGAAGTCAATATCACCAGCCAGATGAGAGTATTTGCCTTTGCATCTGCAATTATATATGTTTGTTTTCTTGTTAGCTAAAGCAGTATTTTTACTTGCTTATAGGAAGTTTTGTATATACTTCTATACAGAATTTATGTTGCATTTATATGTACATGTTTTTATTTGCCGTTTAAATAACATATATTTTAGCTGTATTTCTTCAAATTTTGTGGTCATGTGATTTAAGACTCTTTCACTTTTCTACTTAAAAGCCGGTTTTGGTTCAATGTGTTTGTTATCTGATGAAGCAGCAGTAGCTGTGAAAGAGCTTATGACCTACAATAAATTAAGTTTGTAACCTGGAGAGTCGTGCCTTCCTTGGGTCCATCAGTGTTCTTGGATGTAGTTATATAATGTTGTTGGTTGAAAAGCCTACACACGAAGCCATAACAAATAACATTGAAGTTGTCAGTAAAACATGACACCACACTAAACAAATCACACGCAGCTCAAACCACACACATTGATCTACATCATGCAAGCACTCGACTATTTGCACCCCAAATACACATATGACACAGTCATAGTGCATGTGGGTGTAAATGACTTCAGACTGATCTCCTTGGACTACATAAAGAGTGACATGATGGCTGCGCTTGGATGATTTGAATGAAGCTGTTAGAAAAACTTCTTCTGAGCACAGTAATTAGATGCTTACAGCCTAATTACAGTCTAAACCAATGTACATTTATTCTCCTTTTAATGAAATACCCTGTACAAGAAAAGGAAATTACATCAAGCATTATTACCACATGTCCACCAGAAGACACTGCCATCTTGTGACTAAACATATTATTACATATAACTGAAACCTATCATATATATCTATATATATATATATATATATAGCGAGAGAGAGAGAGAGAGAGCAACAACTACAATGTGTGTGTATGTATATATATATATATATATATATATATATATATATATATATATATATAAATATATATATATATATAATATATTTCAGCTATGATGACTGCAAGCTAAGAGCTGTCATCGAATCCCCAAATTAATTTTCCATCTTGCAGGATGGTTTGCCTCAAATAAATAATTGGTGCAAAAATCATGGACTGAAACTAAATGCCAAAAAATGCATTATTGTATCTTTAAGGAAGTCATCTATCCCTTGGAAACTACCACAGTATTTGCATATGTAAGTTCAGGGCTGTGTGGGGGGTGCAGGGGAGCTTGCCCCCCCACAAAAGAAGTTTTAAGGAGAAGAGCAATTTTAAAGACTTGTAATTGGGTTGTGATTTCTGTCTCTTTTTTTCAGTTTTTTGACACTCCACATTTCTAGTGCCAACATTTTACTAGGGAGCCAACTACCACATTAATAATACACCCCCTGAGAGTTGACCTAATTTGAAATTAGGGAAATTATGTGGGCAGTGACCTGACTTTTGACCAGCATGCGTCCCTTGTTCTAAGAAAGTCTTTCTATATTGCACAACTTTTAAAAAGGGATTGTGTCTAGATCTAGTTATATCATTGTCTCCCTTTAGTCAGATATCATTTGACCAGTCATCGAATATAATGCCCCCTTTGGCATGTATCTCTTCTGACACATGGAACAACTAGAACTCCCATAGTGATACATTACTAAAAGAACACAACGCCTAAATACATGTCCTACATGGACCAAATCAAATCCTTGTTACTATATTCTGTATCCTACAGACTGTTAAGAGGTGACTTGTGTCTGGCATACAAGGCATCCTCCAACCTAATACTAATGGATTTACTACACATCAGCAAGTCAAATTGCATCAGAAATACTTTATCTATGGATATAAACCTCTTCTGTGACATCAACAGAATGGTTTGGAAGGGCAGTATCTTGCAGAGGATGCCACTGCTCTGGAACAGACTCCCCATCTACATAAAACAAAGTTCATCCCTGTCCATATTCAGGCATAACTTGAATCCATGGATGACAAACAAAAAAGAATTACCCCAGGACTCTCCCCTGTACTGCTAATGAAAAGAGACAGCTCCTAAATGTTTTATCCCATCCATATGTCCACTCAAATTATGTATGGTATGGTCTCACTTGTTTTTATTAGGGGTAATATATAATTATCAACCATGGGATGGGTAAGGCCAATTTCTAACCAAATGGGATAGGTGGATTCAAGTACAAAAAGGAAATTGTCTAGGCTTAAATGGTCCTTAAGGTCAGCTGGCCTACTGCTTACCTATAAAGCTATAAAAATTGACAGCTGCACCCACAAGCAGTATATTACCTAAAATTAAAGCTACCCATGCTAAAGCATAAGTTTCAGCCCATGCTCTGACTTACACTGATTGCCATCTATTCCATTCTTATCTCTATTCCCCTCAGATTTTTAAAACAGTGTGTATACTTTCAGAAAACACTTACTGTTAGTCCTAAGAAAAGGTGAACTGGCTATCTTTAAATAAAACAAAATTGTACAGTGTTCTGTTAAATATGTTAAGTTTTAAGGCTGATAGGCAGGCTGCTATCTTTTATTCACTTCCTTTAATTTTAAACTTTATTTTCCACTGTTGCATTTCTATCAGCAAAGAATTCTCAAGACTCCCATGATTATTTGCTTGCAACTGCAGACAGCTTGTCTCTATGTAAAAGTAGTTACCAAGGAATCTTTGTAAGTTTCACCTAGAACATAATTTACTGCTGCCTTTAAATGCAGACTTCTTGACTCCTACTGGACATTTGCAAGTGTAAGGAAAAAAAAAAAAAGTAAAATCTTTCCAGATGTAAGAAACTTGGCATTTTTCTGGTTTTCATCATTTTATCTTATTTTTCAAGTCTACTTGCTTACAAAAAACACTTGTTTATAGCTTAAGCTAAGAGAAAATATCTTACAGCCAACACTCACCCCAACAGCCCAAGACCACAACATATTAACATTAAGCTTGCTTTTGTCCAGCCTTTCTTTTCCTTCTCTTATTATACTATAAAGCCTATATTTTTACAACGAAAACATACTTGTTTACTTTAATATCTTTAACACATGCAGTCATCATAAAAGAGACTCCTCCCACTTTTAAATTACCCCTGACTACACACTACACAAAACACTTTACTATATATAACACGCTGTTTATATCATGAAATGTTTTATACAAATACTAAAAAGAAGAAAAAATGTTTTACTTGAGTTACTTTTTTGCATTTTCGTGTTCTTCTGAACATTAATGTCAAAGTCCGGTATATGCTTTATAGTCTCCAATTTATTCACTAATTTCAGTATTGCTGATCATCTTCCTGTTCATCTCCATCTCCCAGCCCCAGACACTGGTTTAGTTCTATGGTACTCTTGATTCTACTAGTCAACTCCTGTGCTTCTTTCTGTCTTTCAAGCATTTACCTTTCAAATATAGGAGAAGCTTTTACTGACAGCATTTCTCTTTGAACTTTCTTGTCAGTAAAATGAGAAACAGAGTCCTCTTTTGCTTGCTGGCTCATCTTTTGTTGGATAAACTTTTTTATTTCCTCTTTAGCCTGGTCTGCATTGAAAATGTCTTTGATCCTGCAGGGAAAAATATTAAGAGGACAGCTGGGTACAGCAGTTTAAATCTCACACCTGTCTTGACATTCGTTGATTCTGGGGATACATTTGCTTCTCTTCTGCCTGGTGTACAGTGAATAATCATTTTCCACAAATAATTTGTTTTCTCTATTTTTAATACTTTTCCCTTCTGCCACAGCTTTTCTGTTGCTAGGATTGCATCTTTATTAATCGAGGTCCCGGCAGCTTTTTCTGGGCCAGGTTTGAAGCATACACTCAATGTATCCTTTCAATTAACAAATCCTGCTGTGGCATACCATTCCAGTTGCTTATTTGTGCTGTTATAAAATAATACAGTCTGTCTCTTCCAGTTTCTCGTGTATGGCAGAAAATCTCAAGTTTTCTCTGTGCAGTCTATTTTCTAATTCTACTATTTTTGAAATAGCCCTTCTTGAGAAGTCTCATACTCAGCCAGCCTTTTCTTCACTTCAGCCTCTAATTTCTGCAATTTTATCAAGTCACTTAATATCTAGTAAAGCTTATTGTACTTATCCAACCTTTATTGGGTTGATATAGTTCTTCAATGTTTCATTTATTTTAATCCCATCTGAGTACATTTGATTTATTTTTCCTCTAAATTACTGGACTCCATCTCTTGTACCAAAGCTAAAGCCTGAACTATCTTTTGCTAAACAGCTGCAGGATTTTTTCCAAGCTTGTGTTTCCTTTTCACTTTTTCTGGTTGTTTTTCTTTCAGGTTTTCTGAATGTCTTCTTTGCAGGCAATCAGGCTGTGTACTTACCTAGCCAGAAACCAAATTTTACTCAAGATGACAATTTCACTGGCTCTAATTTCACAGCTTTTTTTTCACACTGAGAGAGCTGAATTAAGCTGTCGGTCAGTGTACAGCCATCTTGGAAGTCTAGTTCTAAGTAGCTGCTGTCTTTAGAGTGTGATGGTCTGTTTAGAGAGTAGTGTGTGATTATGGCCTGTAAAGATGGGTACTTCTGTAGCTTGTTAAATAAGTTATGAGTTACCAATAACTGTGAGAGGGCTAGCTACTATGACAGTTCTAACCTATTGATCTGTTTCAGTGCTGAACAGTCATGTATCCTCCATGGTAGATTTGCAGCATATTTAGCCACTTTGTTATGGCATTGCTTTAGTTTATTCCTCTGGATAACTTATAGGTTAGTGAATAAGGGAGAGGTATACAGGAGTGTTGGAAGAATATATGTTGCTGCAATGTGTTTTCATGCACTGTCTGACATGATTTTATTCTGTATAGGGTGTCAAGCTTTTGGTGGACCTTTTATGGATGTATTTTTATGATATGAAGATTATATATACATTTCATCTTATTTAGAAATATGGGCTTCCATTTCAGAGCAGTATTATATTACGTGTTAAGAATTAAGCATTTCTGTACTTATCTTTACTTGTTTTACAATATTGCACATTTCTCTAGAAATATAAACTTTCAGTTGTATAATTTTTTTGGGAGTCAGGTGTGTTTGTCAAATGCTTGTGATCAACACTCATTTGTGTGATCATTGGTGTGTTACTGGACATCTTTACCTCAGAAGGTTGCATTGCTGGTACCTGGGATTCCCCTTTCCCATAATAGTGAAACCTCACAGTTGGTATATATAAGCAGAGGGGTTGTATGAGATGCAGGCCCCTACCATCAAGGGCACGTAGTCTTAATCCTGTGCAAAACACTTTTTTTATTTGATTTTATACGTCTAATTATTGTTTTCAATCAGATGCTTTAACTCATTTGTGATAATAAGTGTGCAAAGTGATCAGAAATGAGTCAAATACTTGTCATGAAGCAGGATTTTTATCAGCTGCCATTGCCTTTTCCTTCTCCTTATGTCATAAAACTTCTTATTTTGTTCAGTTATGTATCATTTTATATTTTACTGTCATGTTATTTTTGTAAAATAACATCTGAATTTAATGCTCACCTATTGTATTTATTAGCTTATTTCTTCATGTTACTTGTCATAATTGTACTGTTTTATCTTTCACCTAGATCATGACTTGTAAACAAATGATTGAATAAATAAATAAATGAATAAACAAATGCTGTCAATTCATGAAAGAATTGAAGTGACAAATTTACAAGTATGTGGCAACTATTTTGCAGATTTTAGTCTGAAACTAAAATGTAATTAATTTCAGAATGTTTTCATCCTTGGTTGGTGCAGAGGTTTAAGACAATATACTGTTATACACCAGTACTAGATTTGCTTCCCACAGCTTCCATTTGCCTACTGTGCAACTCTGAGCAAGTTTCTTGAGCATTCATTGATCCTGGATCACCCTTGAAAAGGGATTGTGTGCTCATTTGGCCTACCTGGTTAACAAATGGATATTATTATTATTATTATTATTATTATTATTATTATTATTATTATTATTATTATTATTATATTTTCACCATATGAACAGTAATGTTGAGTGCATCAAGCTCCCTGTTATAATCATTCTAGTTACTATCAGTTATTCTGGGAAGTTGATTGCCTTAAATGGTCAACTCCTATACAGTTTATAGGAAAGTTTGTTATATCACAAGAACATGAAAATACCAGTAACAAGCACATGTTAATATGATTAAGCTTATTTTCAAAACTCATTTAATTTTCTTTTTTACTTATTTTGTGAACTTCTGTTGTAAATATCTAAAAATATAAGGATGGGTTCATCTGCAATAAACATTTCCAACATAAAAGCACTTCACCTTAAAGGAAAAACATGCCTTTGTCAGGGCAAAATGTATGAGGTATAACGATTTTATGTTTTTTCAATTTCAAAACCAACTATTTTAATATGATATGAGGGGATACATTGGTAATCATTATTTGTGAAACCACATCACTATTGTTAATTATTTTTCTTATTTAGAAACAGACCAGTTATTTTACTTTTTTGAGACATAGTTATACCACCTTATGAGCTTTCAAACAGCAGAATCAAATTTGGGGAAAATACAGATGGAATAAAACTAGGAAAGTACAGCTGTACAATATCAAACAGTCCATTTGTAGATCACAAATCTGTTACTACAGCTTCAAGTTAAGTATACCATGTTAAGTTTATGTAGTATTTGATTAAAAGGGCATTCATCTTATAACTATGAGCAGATGCCAGTTTGGATAAGAAGAGATCATTAAGGCCAAGTGTAAATATATTAAGTAAACTGTAAAAATTATTTTACCTCCAAGGAGTAATTTTTTATTTTATTTTATTTTGCAGTGAAACAATTTGACTGGACTACAGGTAAAACTGTTTGCATTCAGTTAACTGATATTTGTAAGTCTTGCTTAAACATAATGTGAAATCATCAGTCCAAGTAAGATATAACTGATGACAGCAGACACCTGCATTTGTATTAATTGGGAAGTGGGGTACACTGAGAAGCACAAAGCAGTCAAGTGCTGGCTCAGAACCCAAGGTACAGGCTGCCTCCCCCCCATTAATCTATATCCTGAAGCAGATTACGACACTTTTGTCATGTATTGTTGAAACAAATGAAGATTATCACAAGTAAATGCTGCCTGTTCTTTTAAGAAATTTGAATATGCTCTTCCAGTTATTAAAACATTGTCAAAAACAACTGAAGCTATATATATTTTTTCAATGGATATAGACATAAAGCATTAATTTTCATTTTTCCACAAGATAAAATGAATGTTGAAAGAATAGTGATTGTATCAAATCAGTCAAATAGTTATTTTACATTTTAGAAAACTTAAACAATCTAACACAAAGTCGGAGTTTTCTGCTTAACTGTAAATAGAAAATGAAAGATTAGAAAATTATAAAAATGTTTTTTGTTTTTGGCTGTTAACTTTATTTTAACAAACTTTATTGATACTATGGTGACAGTTTCATAACACATTTATAAACAAAAACTGCAAGTGAAAACTCAGAGGCCTTATGAGCAGTTAGCACAAGAAAAGGCTGAGTAAGACTAGTAAAGTAAACCCTGGCATGAATTGTCTTTGTAAAATAAACAGTGTATTATTCCACAGTACAATAAACTGTCAAAGTTAAAATGGAGGTATTAATATTGCTTAAATAGAGCTGATATAGGCCTAGAGTCCAAAAGGTCAGGAAAGTGTACCACAGATCACTTTCCAAAAGGGAACAATTGCTCCAACCTGTTGATAATGGCAAATTCTTGTATAGAGAAGAGCATGTTTGTGAAACTTGACAGGGGTAACTTACTGAAGGCGACACGTAGATTGCCAGCATCCCTAGGAGTAAAGTAGTCCCTGCTCAGAATCATTGTCATGCATTATCAATATATAGAAGATTATGATCAAGCTTCCAGTCATAATATGTTTACTATGTGTACAAGAAATGGACGTCAAGAAATTCACCTCTTCAGCAAAGCTTCAGAGGTGATTTTTGGCATCAGTTTTGAGAACATATGATGTATTGGTTAAGATAGGATCATACCATAATTAATTCTTTGTAATACATGTTTTTTTTTGCTATCCCAATATCACCAGCTGCAAAGAAAAAAGAGTGTATGAGTGTGAAGTGTTTTTCAACATCAGAAGCCTTAACACTCTTAGTGCTACCAAACAGCATCATCAAGCAGAGTGCATCTTTCATTAGCCACTAGCTGCAGAAGCTTTTAAGACACTTCACTCTATCGTACTTTTATTTTGTGTGACAGTGCAAACTTGAGTTACAACTTTCAAAGCTCTCACTTTTCTCCAGTTCAGCAATGAGATGGATGCTGTCGGGTCTATATCACAACATCAAACTTACAAAAGTTTGATCGTTGTAATATCAAATCCTTATGTCCAAAACCCAACAAAACCAAAAGCACAAAACAGTGATTTTTTTCCAAGGGAAAAAAAAATCACTGTTCCATGACAAAAAAAAAAAAACATAACTTAAAACTTAAACTGAAGTGGGGGGACTGTGCCCCCCACACACCCCTACTTAAATATACCAACTCCAAGATCGCACCACAGTGGAGGAAATAGCAAAGCCCCAAAAACGGCCCACTGATTTTGTTCCCTGGGAAAAAAGTCGATGTGCCATGGCTTCACTATTTTCCACTTTCTTACTTTAGGGTTCGATATTACAACGTTCAAACTTGTTTTAATTCGACATTGTAATATAGACCCATGCTTTCTGTGTGGGAGCACAAACCTTCAAAGGTACATAATGTAGAGGATTATGATTGGGTCTCTGATTGTAGCTGGTGTGGTACATAGTATAGATTATGATGGGGTCTCTGATTGTAGCTGGTGTGGTACATAGTGTAGAGGATTATGATTGGGTCTCTGATTGTAGCTGGTGTGGTACATAGTGTAGGGGATTATGACTGGGTCTCTGATCATAGCTGGCATGGTATGTAACATAGAGGATTATGATTGGGTTACTGATCGTAGCTGGCATAATACATAATGTAGAGGATTATGACTGGGTCACTGATCGTAACTGGCATAGTACATAATGTAGAGAATTATGATTGGGTCTCTAATCGTAGCTGTCATGGTACATAACGTACAGGATTATGATTGGGTCACTGATCATAGCTGATGTTGTACATAATGTAGAGGATTATGACTGGGTCTCTGATCATAGCTGTCATGGTACGTAATGTAGAGGATTATGACTGGGTCACTGATTATAGCTGGCATGGTACATAATGTAGAGGATTATGATTGAGTCTCTGATCATAGCTGGCATGATACATAGTATAGAGAATTATGACTGGGTCTCTGATCACAGCTGTCGTGGTACATAACTTAGAGGATTATGATTGGGTCATTGATCATAGCTGGTGTGGTAAGTAACGTAGAGGATTGTGTCTTTGATCATAGCTGGCATATGATGTGTAGGAGACATGTATGCCAAGAAGTTAACATTGAGAGCAAAGCTCGAGAGGTGACTCTTGTTATCCATGTTAAGAACACATAATAAGCTGTTTATGATCAGAGACCTGATGACAATTCTTCTTAGTCCATTGACTTTTATTTATTGCTTATAGTACACGTTATAGAAAGAAATTAAAAAAATGGAGACAATGTAAGGAGCACAAAGTGTTTCACGGGCTTTGAAAGCCAGTAAAGCATTTTGCATGGCCATTTAACAGATAGTAACGTACTTGAAAAACGTCTTTGCTTAAGAATTCTAGACTAATCAAAAAATAATGGGGGGTGCAAATAAGGCATATTTTTTTAAATATTTCCCTAATTCACTTAAAATGTTAATAGAATAACAGATTAGGGACAGGACAAAAATATAAGGGAAAAATCATGGGAGTTCTTCACAGTCAAGGACAGTGGAGAGATACAGACAGCAGTGCTCCTCTGCAAAGTTTACTTTGTTCTGACATGCTTTCTGTTTGTAAGCCTAGCTAACCAAAGTTCTCACAGCTGTTTTACCTTCTGCTGCTGTTCTTTGCCAGAGTGCACTGCCCACTGTTACTCTTTAGCATGAAATCCAACCTTAACAGTGCTACTGTGTCTTTAACTAGCATTTGTTAAGTACTCTTAAGAGATGTTAACACTGGGTCTTATAGTGTAGAAAAGCTTAACAAATGTTTTTTTCCCTGTTTTGGAGCATAATTTTGGTGCTCCATGCATAACAAGGTGTTGTTATGCACTTTCCTGACATTGCAAAATTCCATATCAAACTTACTTTTTGCTGATTTATGAGTTTAATGTCTTTTTTTTATGCATTATATATTAACATGCAGTGCAAATGAATTATATTATATATGCAATGTGCCTTGCCTCAAATATCAGCATGATGGAGCAGTACAATTTAGAGGATCACAGCAATAGGAAATGGCTGTGCAAGAGAACAGTGTATGTTATGTATATGTGTATACCTGCACTGTTTAGGCAGGAGCATTTCAAAATGTAGTCAGGAATGTGCCTATAATGAGATTTAAAATACGGAAGCTATGTAATACATACAGAAAGAACATAATAATGTATTTTAAAAGGTAGAGGGTATGGTACCTGACTAACATAGTCTTGGGAAGTACTGCACAGCCCATTCAACAGTTTTTGATGCTTCACAGCTATCTCCTGGAAGTTGAGAGCCACGGGACACACCCGTCCATATAGGTTCATAGATTCATAGATATGCACTAGGCTAATGGCCCTGGAGCCTTTACAAGCCTAGCCCATAGAATTATCCTGGCATTGTGCCACCCAACTTTAGTTCCCAGTGCCTCTGTCGAGTAAAGCCACTGGAGTGATCCCTGGGGTGAATTTTCTATTTCATATCCACTCATCAAGATTTCTTTTGAAGAGGGCCAGTGAGGTGCTCTGTTTGACATGTATGGGAAGTCTATTCCAAAGCGTGGGTAGTCTCTGGGTTATGAACCTGTCCTTCCAGCATGTTCTGTTGATTGTAGTAATTTTCTTGGGTGGCGAAAGCCAGGGAACCTTTTTGGCTAAACTTATATAGGCCCCAGGGCTGATAGCATAGTACCCACCTATGAACCTTTGAACCTATGAGGTTGAGGTCTCTGGAGCATGTAGTGTGGAGGGACTGGGATTTCTTTAGATGTAGCATTTCTAACAGAGCTGGGTCAGACATGGCTTTGTAAGTCAAGCAGAGATCGCCTCTAAGTAGGCAATATGAGACAAAGAATAGTTGGAGTTCTGGTTCTGATTATGGATATGGTTATGGTTCCTGGATGTGAAGGGAAGAGAACAAGGGATATGCACCATCATTCTGTCTTTGTTTTGCAGTGATGATCATCATTACATCAGTAATGGTGAGGAATGGGATAACTCTCTGATAAGGATACTGTATAGCTGCCCAGTATACCAAACATTGGGAGCTCCTTCCTCACATGCCATATATCTGACCTTAGTCTTAGGCAAAAGGACTATGTGCTGGTAGTTAAAGGAAGTACAAGTTTGAAAATGCACAGAACTTTCTTGCCACCAATCTGGGAAGCAAGAATCCATCTGAATTTTAGTCTGTAAGCTGTATGGATATTGAACTGTTTTCTGACTTTTCAACTTTGTTCATGATATGTAAGAGAGGGAAATGCATGTGTAGTTGCAGATCCCATGTAAAGATAGGTATACTCAGTGACTTTTATATTTAGGACCTGACTTTAACATCAAAGATTGCTGTATCTTCCAGGCTTTTATCCCCAAAACCCTCAGAAGCCATTTGCTGGAAAATAAACACATACAGGTTTTGGTCTGAGCTAGTAATGCAATCCAAAGTTTCCTCCTCAGACCTACATTTGCAACCCAAAAAGAAAGCCAAGTAACAGAAAGATTAAATAATTTTGTCCACTTCATCCTCAAGGTCGGAGTCGGACATCTTTGTTAAGACCAATGATAAGCCTCCAGACTTTCCAGCCTCTAAGACTGCTCCTGTTGCGATGGCCCATTTGGAGTCTGATACTGAACAGCCTTCTGACACTTCCCATCGGACCAGTCAGATGGCTGTTAAGGGACAATATAAGACAGTGATCTTTTAGGGACTGGATGGTGTTCCTCAGATATTGGTGAATAACAATGTGCCAGGTTCCCTTATGGAGGTACATCCAGTGTCTGGCTGTTCAGGTATGGCTTCTTAGTAGAATCCCCCGAGAAAAGATAAAAAAGAAAAGACAAAATGTATTTCATATCCTACTACACATGGACATTGAAATTCTCAGGAAGAATGGCAGAATGTTTCTTGGGGACCTTTTAGAGCCCTTAAGGCTTTAAAACCACTACAGTTTTTTGACTCTACACACTCTACTCCTAAGAAAAGGAAGAAGGATACTTCATCTAAAGCAGATTCTTCCTCAGAATCAGACCCTGAGCCTCTGGAATACTTCTTTCAGTTGTACTCCCCTTCTGGTTTTGAGTCTGAACATGAATATACTTTATCCTAAGACTTATCCCAAGAAGTACTTTTGGGTATACCATCCAAAAATGTTGCAACATTTTAATTGAGAGGGTAATCAAACCTCTGAATCTTAGAAAGGATACTGCAAGTTCAGAGTTCATATTATATGATCAAATGCTAGAAATAGCTAATGATCTATTATCAAACCCAAATGCATGAAACCACAAAATGTCGAAGGAACGGATCAGAGAATTTTTTCCCAGGGAAAAAATTTGCTGATGCAAAAAAATAAAAGGATGTACATGCAACATAAAATAGGGGGCTTCACCCCCCCAACTTAAGTATACCAACTCTGAGATTGCACCACATTGAAGAAAACAGCAAGGTCTGGAGAACTGCCCAGCAAATTTTTTCCTTGGGAAAAAATTCACTGATCCATTCCTTCGATATTCTGTGGTTTCGTGCATTCGGGTTCAACAAATGAGTGTTAACTATTTCTAGCATTCGATCACATAATTGAAACCCGCAAGTTCATTGCATATGGATGCCCCTAAGTCTTCCAGCATTCCTCCTGGACAAGAGGGTTTGGAAGACACCTTTGTTTCGGTTCTGTAGCTCCAGAGTCTCAGACCCCTGCACCAAAAAATATATAAATGCCAGATAATATAAAGTTCCTGGCACTCATGAATTTCTGTACAAGAACCCTACATCTGATCTTGCAATTATTTCTTCAAATTCAGACAAGCCATTTAATCTTTTTCCATCCTCAAATGCCGTACTAAATGATGTTGTGGAGAGAATGTTTATACTTTTGCTACATTAACTTTCTGTGCTATTAAATATCAAACCCATATGATTAGGACCTGTTATCCACTTTGATAATCTGTCCAAGCTTATTCCTAATCTTCCTGGCAATGACCCTAGCTCTGCCCTACAAAATATAATTTCTTCTTTTTCTTCTTGTTTTGAATGTCCTTTCAATAAATGTTCATATGACAACATTGCAAAGGCTTCTTCCAATGTAGCTGCCACTGGATGTATTCTAAAATGGTGTAATGGCTCAGACTCCATTTATTACCTGAGGATATCAACATGAAACATGTATTCGTCACAATCTTTTCCTCCAAGCAGCTTAAATTCCCTCAGAACTGACCATTTTGGCAGACATACCTGAGCAGATTCAGGACAGTCACAAGTGCTTGTTAAGTGGTGAGGTTTACTTTAGATTGTTCATCAGTGGTGTACCCCATGATAGATCTTATTGTCTCCAGTTTTGAACAATCAGCTCAGACTGTTTAGCTTTAGGATTCCTTGCAAGGAAGCTTGAAGAATGGACTCCTTCTGATAGAAAGAGAAATTGCTTTATACCTTCATTCCCTTTCCACTCATCAAGGAGGTCCTCCTGAAGATTCAGAAGGGTAATCCCAAGAACATTTTGGGTGACCACCCCCCCTTGTTTTGGTCAAGGGAATATTGATTCTTCCTTCTCCCCCCTTCCCTTCCACCTAGCCAAGAAAAATCACTGTATATTACCACACAGGATGGACTTGTTTTCAGTGCAGAAAGGCCCTCTAATGCATCCAAACCTAAATACTTAGTCTAACAGTATGGATTTTAATTCCTTTTATACACCTTTATTCAGAGGCTGTTATACAGGTTGTAGAGGAATCTAGAAAACTTGCAACTAGTAAATCATATATTTCAAAATATAGTACATAACATAGAAAAAACATATGTCTACACCAAAAGCAGTATTTTTACAACAATGATAACAGCATAATTCTTAGTTTCTCATTGTCTATCTGTATAGCTTTGCATCTACATATCTATATATGTGATTCCCCAACTTGGTTGGGTATTATGAAATAGCAGAATTAAAAAAAGGTGTCTCTTTTCACTAGTATTATGTGATCTCAGAGTTAATATTGTTATTGTCTATCCATGTCTTACAGAAAAAAATATACATGCCCAGTGCAAATAAACTATCATTTTAATAGCTAGAGAAGCAGTAATTAAAAGTGATGCGTCATGAAGACTTTAACAAGGGGACTACTGACTAAGAGTGAGCTTGATCCCTGACTCTGATCTGTAATTTGGCACCTAGCTGACCTTCCAATTAATCAGGGGAGTTGGTGTGGATAAACTCTTGTGTGAAACATTTATTCTGTCTTCCCTGTCAGTTTCTAGGAATATTTTGAAACTAAATCTGTTAACGACCATGGTCCAATTAAATGTCTGAGCTTGAAATAATTCTAGTGAATAGTGAAGGGGAGACATACCTGACTGAAAGGTTTAGGAAAGTGTCACTGACTGTCCTAAGCTTGGCCAGAATACCGTGAATGGTATGGATATGGACCTTATTTCCAGAATGGTAAATGTATGGAGAGCACCATCCAGATGTAAGTCTGGAAATACTCTGAGGAGGAAATAGAGATCTCTGTTGCAGATAATTCTGCCAAGGTGAAATCTAATACACATGGGAGTAATAACAGCCAAGATGGAAGCAAAGCAGTCACTACATAAAACCAATTGAAGTAATACATTCAGTGGATAGGTGGCAGAAGGAATGTGGTACATTTGAAAGGGAAATTGTTTTAATGCAAAATATAAAAAATGTTTAACATCAAGATCTAGGCACATTCTCTGACACTGATGAGGAAGGTATTGATTTTGCTTCTGAACTCTCATTCCCTTTAGCTTATGAGTCTGAATCAGAGGGCAATCTGTCCTCTGATTCCACAAATGAACAAATTTATTTCTCTGACACAAATAGTAAAATGAATGGATTTTTCAAATGAGAGGGAAGAGAGTTTTCACAGGCAGAAAATCAATATTATGACCTTTTGAATTTAAACTCCACCAAACCTTTAGCTTTTCTTCCAGTGCTAGGACCTTTGGAGGATGCTTTTATTTCAGTTTCCACTTTTCCAGACTCACTTTTTCCTTTACCCAGGAAGCATGGCAGGCTATATAAGTTACCAGATTTCCATACATTTCTTTTTAGTAATTCCTTGGCTGACCGACCCTGCTGTAATTCCTATGTGAAGGGATACCAGATCTCAGCCTTTAGCTTCCTCCGATTTTGTTCCCATTGAGAAAGATAGCAGGCCATTTGACAGGTATGGGAAGAAACTGAATGCTTCTTCCATTTTAGCTTTCAGGGCAATCAATGCCAGACCTCCCATGGCAAAATATCTGCTGTCTATATTTTGTGATACTCAGTAGTCTGTAAATAACCTTTCTCTTCAGACTCGTCTTTGATCTCTTAGCCCTGAATGCCTTTGTTGTTCCAAAGTTCTGCTTTCCAGATCATAAAATTTAAATTAAAATGCACATATGATGCAGTGGATGCTGTCCCAAGAGCAGTTGCAACAGGGTTTAGGATGGTCAGACTTGTCTTGGTTAAACTCCTGAGTTTCCTTGAGAACATGAAGGCACTGATATTAAATGCGTCCTTGGAAAAAAAATCTTCATTTCTGGAATTTATTTGTGAAGGCTCACAATAGGTTAGAGGAAAGTTGTGCAATTAATGTAGGGTGTTAAGTAACTTTTTGTTTCACCTGTCCTGAAGTATCAACTATCCTTCAAGCCCAGACCCTTCTTTAAGAAGGATTTCAAACCAAGTCAACAAAAATTCAGTAAGCAGCAGTACAAAAAAAAGTGGCAAACGGACTCCAAAAAAGAAAAGAAAAGAAGGGGAATGGACTTCAATGGTCTTTCCACCATAAGAAAAATGAATGATAATCTTTTGACCCAATTCTCCTTCTCCCCTCTCCATCCCACCCAACTGCCTAAATTAGTGGTCAATGTCCATCATTCCCTTCATCTCTGGAGACAAATAACAGATTCCTGGACACTAAAATGTAATTCAGCAGGGCTGCAAGTTACAATGGACTTTCCTTCTTCTATAATCAGGAATCTCTCATTCACCATGCAACCAGATTAAGATGTTCCTGTTTTAACACTAAATTCTTACTTGGTTATTCTAGACCTCAAGGGTATATATCAGCAGATCCCTATTCACAAAGACCAAAGCAGTTACTTAAGGTTATGTGTTGGGATTGCACTTTCAGTTTACCTCTTTGCCTTTTGCTCTGCCTAAAGCTCCAAGAGTATTCACTAAATGTCTGTCTCACATTATTGCCTTCTGTAGACTTCAGGGAATTAACATTTACTTCTACCTGGAAGACACTCTGGCATCCCTTCATTTTTCCACGAATCAATTCAAGAATCTAGGTTTCAAGTTAAAGCTGCAAAAATCTTCAGATTCCATCTCACATCTTAATTTTTGTAGGTTGTCTTCTAGAAATCTATTTCAAATAATCAAATTTTTAAAATGTTGAATTTCAAAAGGTCAAGACCATTTGATCAACACTCTGAAAAATTAAAAAAACAAAGTAGCGCCAAAGCCCCCTGCATACCTACACCCCTTACTATATATATATATATATATATATATATATATATATATATATGTGTGTGTGTGTGTGTGTGTGGAAAAGGCTAAATTCCCTGATCTGCACTGTACCTCAATATCAGTAAAACCAGTTTGACTTTTCAAAATATCAGTCATACAGAGTCAACCATATGAAATGTGACATTTTGAAAACTCTAGTATCTAAAATAGTCCCCTTTCTAGACATCACTAGCATGATAGTTTACTTCCCTCCACAGAAAGTTTACTTCTACTGGCACCATTTCAAAGAACTTGCTTCCAAACCCACTTATACAGTGAGAGACTGTCTCGGGCTTCTAGGTTAGTCAGACTTCACATTAGGAAAATTCAGTAGTTCTTAAAATCTCTCTGGTCAAAACATCAGCATTCCAAGTTTTTTTAATTCCAGTCTTGGACATCATCAAAAGGGAACTTCTTTAGTGGGACTACCCAGTCCAGTAGAATCCAGGCCTGCCTGGTTTTCTCCCCATTCCAGTTCAGTCTCCCACAACAGATACCTTGGACTTAGCTTGCGAAGAAGTTTCTCAGGGAATCAAAGTCCAAGGTATCTGGGAGCCTCATTTTAGGAAAAGACACATAAACCTCAAGGAGATGATGATGTTGATAAAGGCAATAAAAGCACTCAATCAACTATGGACTCCATGGACACTGTTGGTCATAACAGACAACACTTCATTTATGTAGTATATAAAGAACAAGGAGGTGTGAGGTCCTATCCCCTGTATAAACTAGCCATAATTGCCTGGGTATTGTCAGTTCACACAAACTATCACTGTAGGCAACCTTCATTCTGTCAAAATAGAACACAGTTGCAGACTTGCTGAGTAGATCCAGGACAGATTCTTATGAATGGATGCTACACCCAGTGGTCTTCCAGGAGATTGTCCACCTGTTGGGAGCTCCCCAAATAAATCTGTTTCTCTTCACTCACAAAAGACAGTTAAAGACGTTCTGTGGCAGGACACTTTGTAATTAGGCTTGAAAAACAGATACTGTTTCTTTCCCATGGACGAAGATATTCCTTTATGTTTCTCTCTTTCCGCTGATAATCAGAGACTTGCTAAAGGAAAAACTCTCCAGAGATACTCCTGGTAACTCCCTTTTGGTTCAGACAACATTGGTTCTCCCTTCTTATGTATCCAGTTACAGACAATTACAAAAAAACTTCCTCACAAAGTAGAACTACTCTGGCATGACAAGGCATCCCTCATCCACCCCAGCCTTCTGAACCTATACCTGTCTGTTTTCATGACACGGTTTTGATCCCATTTAACAACCTTGTTTTCCACAAGATGTGCAATGCATATTAAAGAAGGGTATAAAACCTGCTACTAGAAAATTATATTTGGCAAATTGGAAGAGATTTTCTAGCTGGTACCACAATAGAGACCAGGATCCACCCCCAGTCTTGGTTCTAGAAGTTCTCCAGTACCTGAGTGAATTGTTCTGTTGTACACTTCTATTAAAGTGCACATTTTTGCTTGTCTGCCATTGGAACCCCCCCCCCCCCTTTCTTCCTTGTCCCAAGTCAAGCAATTATTTGCTTATTAGGACTTCATCAAAACAGGTAGCTCCAGCTTGGGATCTTAATTTTGTATTAGAGAAGTTGACTCTTGTCTCCCTTTGAACCTACCTCCAGTACTTCCCTAACATTTTTAACTTAGTTTTAATTACTGCTCTAAATTTGGTTAGATGAGTATTTGATTTGCAAGAGGTCTTGTCCTCCTAACCCTGCTCTTGCCCTCCTAGCCCTTTTTGATATTTCATAAGCATAGGCTAATTTTTAAGAATCAGCCATATCTACATCAGCAAAGTTGTTTCTAAATTTACCCTGGCTCAGTCTATGCACCTCCCTGTGTTATTTTCTTATCTTAAGGACAAGGGAGAGAACATGTTGCACCCTTTGGATATCCACAGGCAGCTGAGGTATCATCACCTGGCAAGACTAAAGATGTCAGAATGTGCAACTCTTTATTTTCTTTGAAGGCAAGGAAAAAGGACAGCTTGTTTCTAAGAAAACTATTTCCATTTGACTCTGTAGATTATTCAGTTGTGTTGTTCTCATCATGGAAAAAGCTCCCCTCAGAAGATCCACCAGAGCAGCTGCTACTTTGGCTATTTTGTTGGCCTTTTAAAAAGGAGTGGACTTTAGAATTATTCTGTAGGCAGCATCTTGGTCATCTGTTTATGCTTTCATTAAGCATTATAAAATTGAGAACAGTGTTTGCTATACCTCTTTTCTAGGGTCTTCTGGACTCTGGTCATGTTTCCTCTCCCCTTGCTGTTTTGCATTCATCCCATATAACTTTATATTAGTGCAGTAAGCATCTAATGATGAACATAGTATAATCATATACGTTAATATACCATAACAACAAGCTATACAATGCAGTTGTGTAATCTAACTTACCATAACTGTCAATGTTCAATTAGATTACTGTTGCAGTACTAACCCTCCCTATTTCCCCCTTCTTTTTATTTTATTTGTTTACCCCGTCCAGGTTGGGGTCTCAGTCATATTTTCCCTTTTTCCTTGCATGTCATAATCTGAATTTTTAGGACGTCCTATCTTTTGGCTTTAGCCTCCCTTTTTGGGCTAAGAAAGCTCCAGAATCTGGCACCCATGCATCCTATTTATTCTTAAACACTCTTTTAAGTAAGAGGCAAGATATAGCCATATCATTTTATCCTAATATTACAACAATCTATTCGACCATCTACTTTCATGGTAATTTAGCTAACACAACTGTACTGTTCAGCTTGTCAGGGGACCCAGGAGATGTGAGTCATTCAAAGGCAATGAAGAAAGGAGGCAAGGCATGAAACTCCATGTGGGAAAGAAGAGGGAGGAGAATGAAATAAACATGTCAGTGTGCAATTCTGGAATATCCTTACATCATATAACAAAGTGCTTAAAGCATTTAAAAAGTTAAGGGAGGACAAAGTATTTCTGCAAGAGAGAAAACTGAAAATTCGTGTCTGGGGAAAACATTTTTGACAGAGTTGGAATAGGAAATAAGGAGTGGTGATCTTATTCAGTAAAGAGTTGCAGGGTGTGATAGAAAAGGTAAAGGAGACTGGAAAAGGGAGAAGGGAGATGGTGGATATGGCAAGGGAGGATAAGAGGAATCAGGCTGACTTCAGGAAACCAAACAAAGTTAGTGAGGAATTCGCAGCAGATTTTTGAAGCATAGGATCAGATGCTATGGAAGTCCATAGAGGGACTTCACTGTAACAATACACCTAAGACGAATACATTATTTGACAAAAGGGAACGCAAACAAAAACTGAGGTGGGGCCTAGAGGAGAATGTGATTAAAGGTGGATGAAAAGACATATGGACAGAAAGATACTCAATGAAGAGGGAATAAGCATTCACAAGAAACTGATTAGTGCAAGCAAGCAGGCTGAATAGAATACTAGGAAGAGATATGGTCCTTAAGAGTGTAGAAGGGGTAGAAATGACAAGAAACATTCATGTCAGGTCATGACATAGTGGTAATTACTGTTGGAACTGATGAAGGGGAAGGGGGAGGATAAAGTAAATATGGGAAAGATACAAATAGAGGGAACCAGAGCAAAAAAGGATCTAAGAAATTTTATAGAAGAAGCAATAGAAGAGGGCAAGAACAGAGGTAGATAGAAAAGCTAGAAGAAAAATTAACAGAAGATCAGCCTGAAATATGAAAGAACATCAGATACTGGGATTCACTTAGAACACAAGAAGCAGCAATAGAGGTAGCTATGGGAAACAGAATAACAGCAGTTTCTGGGAGGATTAGTGGTAGGTGATAACAGGAAAAGGAAGGGAATATCTAACAAAGAAGTACAAAATGAAGAAAAGGGATAGGGTAACTGATGTCTCATAGTCCTTCTAGTTAAACAGCACCTTGATGTAAGTAGTACAGAGACACTGGCGGCAATTGTCAGAGAGGGGCTGTTGTTCCCTCCTTGAAAGCACTCTGTTATCTGCTTTTTTCTAAATATGTTTTGTAATAAGTTGTGCAGCATCATTAACATATTTCATAGAACTTTGTTACATTTCCTTTATTTGAATTTAAAGAAGCTCAGGGTTACCAACAATGTTAAGAAAGACATGGAACCAAATCCATTTAAGCAGGGCTGCCATATATTGAATACACTGAGACAATGCTTGTGTTTCAGTGATGATGAGTGTGATTATTCTGACAATGAACAAAAAAATAAGAGATCGTATTTACTGAAGTTAGATTCTTCTTTTAACTCTTTATTTTAACACTGAATAAGTTGGGTTGGACCCTCCTGTCCTGAAATGTAAATGGTGTTAGGAACCTTGGAAAAAGTGATTGAACTTTTTTGCAGTCATTAAAAAGTACAAACTGGATATTGTGACCCTGCAAAAGACTCGCCTAGATGAGCTTGTGGAAAAGAAACTGCAAAGGGCTGGATATAAGTTAACAGAACAATCTGTCTATCTAGGAAAGTGAGGGGGGAGTGATGATTCTGCTCTCTCAGTTTTTAACTGCTTTATAAAGACTCTTCTGAGTGATACAAGAGGTAGATATGTGGCTGTGAAGGTATTCTTTGGATGTGAAAAAGTGACCCTGGTGAACATGTACCTACCCTTGAAATGAAGTTCAGAATTTAAAATTAGTGATATCTATGATCCTGGCCTTTGCTACAACATTAGTCACAAGAGTTTGTAATATAGTGGTAATCCCAAATAAGGTTTCAGGAGGCTCTCGTCAGAGAAGGTTGACACCTCAGGGGAAGTATTTCAAATATTTTATCAAGCACATTTGTTGGATTGATGCTTGTAATGGTTGTAATAAAGATTTGCATAGTCTGGGCTTTGCTTTTTGCTCTATGTGACATATAAAATGGTCAAGAATTGACAAAAAATATTTATAGTGATAGAGAAAAAGTATCTCCTTGAAGACATTTTAGTTAAACCAGTTACTTTCTCAGACCATGCACTTTTAGTTATGTAAAAAAAAAAAAAACAGCTGAAAGTCCACCACAGTTATCTTTATTACACGACAAAACTTTCGAGTAAAACTCTTCATCAGTATCTCACTTTTAGTTATGCAGATAAGGTTTGAGATGCTTGGACCTGTCGCTAGTCCATGGAGATTTCCCACATAGCTATTAAACAATGACAACTTTAAGCTATGTATGATCGGAGTATTGCTACTTATTTCTTTTTCTTAGAAACATTGTTAGAAAACAGCTACTTCATTTTTAATAAAAAAATATAAACAGTTAAAAGGTGTGGGAGCTACAGTGCCTTTGTGTATGCCAACTTAGTATTAGGTTGGTGGGAGATGGAGATTTTAACTATGTTTCCCCATTATAATAACATTATTTTTTATCGTCGGTTTGTTGACAATTTATTTTTTATAGTTAGGAATGAGGGTTTTAATTTGCATGAGTTTATAAATGTTTTGAATAGAGGCTCTGTTTTTTTAAAATTTGTTTTAGATGACCGTGGGAATACGGTCTGGTTTTTAGATGTTGCTAAGCACAACTATGTTAGTTAAATACATTGTAAAGACACTTTTTCTAATAGATATGTGCATTTTAAAAAGGAATATTCCACGTGGTCAGTTTATCACAGCTTCACATATGTTAAGTCATGATAGTGATTTTGAAAAATAAATAATTTTTATCACTAATTTGTTCTTGAAAGGGGTTATTCTGCTGACCTACTGGAAAATTTAGCAGCTGAAATTCATATTAATAGAACAAACAAATTATCTCTATAAATTTTGAAAGCTTTTACTAAAAAGAGTAGCATGGTAACTGTTCCTGTTGAAACTAGGTTTGAAGCTACACCTAGATATTGCCTTGATATGAGTGTGGACAAAGTTGCCATAAAAATATCATTTGTAACAACTGGAAAGTTATAATGGACAATGAGGAGCAGGTAAGGTGTTAGGTGGTCTTCCTAAATTTGTATATAAAAAGTATGGTAACCTTAAGCAGTAGCATTAAAGAATCTAGATTATAAAATTAGAGTTCCAGGTAGACTTTGTTGTAACACTTTTGGTGTGGTCTATATTGTGGTCTATATTAAGTTATACTCTGGTTGTCCAGTATTTTTTGTGGGCATGACCACAAGAAGTTTGAATAAGAGAATTAAGGAACACTTGTATGCTATTAAGGTTAAGAATGAGAACAATGCTTTATATAAACATTCTGCAGGTTGTTCTGTTTGCCAAAAGTTCTCTTTCACTATCTTAGATATTGTAAAGGAAGATCTGTGGGGTGGTAACTTTAAAAATCTTGTAGAAAAAAAGGAAGTTGAGTGGCAGATATGTTTGTTTGCTGACCATCTTCCTGGCCTGAATGACAATGTAAACATACAGTATTTTTTATTAGATAGAAAACAGGTCATTTCACATTTATTATTTGGTTTGTAAAGGCTTAAATCTGTTTAAGAGGCTTTTGATTGCTTATTGGATAATTGTTTATTTTATTGATGATTGTTTTTCATTGAATGATTTGTTCATTTATGGTGTATACATATTAAGAGTGTGATGCTTTAAGTGTTTCTGATGAAGTCTACAGATGAATAGCGAATAATAAAGTATTAACTGCGCTAAATCTTTGTGTCCTCTCCTTTCTGCATTTTCAGTGTTTTTTGGTTATTTGAGGGGGAAACTTTACTTTTCCAGTTTTTAGTAATTACTTTTCTAGCTATAGCAAGAATAGACCAAAGAAGAGATACTTGGGTTTTTGGAATTATCTCAAGAATCAGAGAACTAAATAAAACTGAAGATTTAGACACATTACATCTATTCACATTCATATACTATATGCATCCAATCAAGTTATTATTTCAGAATCACATCTCCCTCCTTTGATTCTATTTGATTTATACACAGCTGTAATTTTGTTAGGAGTGACAGATGTTCTGTGTAAAAATTCCCAAGTGAAAAATTTCCAATATAATGTAGTTTTATCTGTAGATTTTAATATTACTTTATTGTAGTCTTCTGAAAAGTCTTCATTATTAATTTTTGAGGAGTAGTTCCAATAGGAATTGTCTAAATATGTGAAATCTAAGTCAAGACTTTTATAAATTTGTGACAAATATGATTTATTTTTGATTGCGTTATTACTGAAATGTATTAAGAATTCCAATAATCTGCGGAAATTTCTTATCTAGGTTAAATATCGTATTTAACTCTGTGTTCATAAAGTCTCTAGATATTTGTAAAATTAATCAATTTTCAGAATCTTCTATTTGGACTGTACATTTTCAATATATATATATATATATATATATATAATCAGTACCTTTTAACAAATGATGTCAATAAATTAAATTATTTTGTTGTTTCAATACTAGCATTTTGTTGAAGTTATGAGTTTCTAAGCAGTCATTTGTATATGCAATTGGAAACAATAAAAATATTAAGTCTTTAATACAGTGGTTAGAATATGTGAACTTTTGGAAAGAACAAATCATGTTATTTAACTAGGGAATTTGAGAAGAGGGTTACACAAAAATCTTTTGATAACCAGATAAAACTACTAGGTGCTATTTGTTTATGACTGGTTGTGATATATTTATTATTTATTAATAATGTTTCTTAATGTATTGTTTCCATTTTGAATCATAAGATGAATTTATCCACAACAATATAACTTTTACAGTTGTTGAAGTAGCATACAATTGAATAACAGAGAACCCTATTCCACCATTATCCCTACCTTTTGTGTGTCAATCAAAAGAAACTCTTGGTTTATTATGATGCCAAATATTTTAAGAAGAATATTATTTATCTTCGTCATCAATTTTTTTTTGGTAGAGTACTAACGATTGTAAGGCAAGCAATATTTTAGGGAGAATTACAATCTTAATAAACATTAATCTTTCTTCCATGGTAAAGAAAAATTTGTTCCAATTTGTGACTAAACTTAAAATGTTATGAACAAACTGTTAAGTTTGTATCATTTCTTGACTATTACACATAATGGTTATTCCAAGGTATTTCATTTGATTGCTATTCCAATGGAAGTTAAAATATTTTTGTATGAATGCTTATTATTTTTTATTAATTAATAATGTACTTAATATGATTAAAATTTAAGTTTGAAATTTCTTCAAACTGACTCATAGAATGAATATGTTCTAATGAATTTTCTATATTTCCTATTGTTAGTAAAGTATCATGAGCAAAGAGCTGAACCTTTAGTTCAAAATCTTCTTTTATTTTGATACCATTAATGTTCTTATTGGATCTAATGCTATTAGCAAAGGGTTCTATAGCTAATGGAAAAAGTAAAGGAGATAATGGACAGCCTTGTTTTGTCCCTTTTTGTAATTTAAAGAGATTAGAAAGAAAATAACATATGTAACATAATCACAAGAGTTATTGTATAACTTAAAATTAATGCAATTAGCTCAGGTGAGAAATTATGCACTTTAAGTGTTTTAAACAGGTACAGCCAAAAACCTAATCTAAATTGAGACTAATGATAGAAAGTTATTTTTTTTATTTTTAATTGCATAGTCTATTAATGTATGTATTCTTATTATATTATTCTGTGCTTGTCTGTTTAAAATAAATCCAGTTTGTTCATTGTTAATTAGTTTAGGTATACGTAGATTAATTATGTTAGCTAAAATGGACATGAACATCTTATAGTCCACATTTAAAAGTGAAATGGAGGTGTATGATGAACACTTTGTAGGATTTTTATCTCATTTTAAAATATGTGATATAAGGAAATATTTCCATAATGGGGGGGACTTCAGCAGTTGTTTTTATTTCTTAATAGACCTTATCTAATATTTCAAATGCATCATTTGGTAGTATTTTATATAGTTTTGGTAAGGACCATCTAAACCTAGTGCCTTATTATTTTTTAACTTTTTTATTTAATCTTTTATTTCTGTTAAAGTGAATGGTCTATCAATTCTATCAATTTGTTTTATTTGTTCACTTGTTAATTTATTGTTTATATTTTCCCTTAGAAAAGTTTCAACTATATCATCATCTAGTTTATTTGCATTATTATTTATATTTTCTCAAAATATTTTAAAGCCATCAAGAATACCTATAATATATTTTCTACTTTCTTTTTTATTATTTATATGTGTTATAGTTCGATATGATTTAGTTTATTCATTTTTTATCTAAGAGAAGTTATGCAAGCTTAAAGGGTTTATTAAATATGCTTGAAGTTTAAGTTTTGTCCAAATTTACTGAAAGTTTATGATTCAGAATTTCATCATATTTTGTATTTAAGTTTTTAAGTTAAGACTGACTGATAATATCATCTGGTTTAAGATTTAACTTTAGTGTGTCTATTGTGGCCTGTAGTGTATTCAATTCTTTGTCCCATTCTCTTGCTTTACTAATATGCCAGCTTGTAATTCTTCCATTTAAATAAGCCTTAAGTGAATCCCACATGACAATATCAGTTATTTCACCATTCGTGTTTATTTCTAGGAAATTTTTGATCTGCTTAACATACCGCTCATTGAATCCTTTTATTTTAATAATGCATGCTGGCATTCTCCTGTAATATATTACATTTTTCAGTTTTTAAAATAATATTAAATATTAAAACATTAAAGTCCGATAATGGATATGAAACTATTGAAACTTCTCTGATATGTGATAACAGATTGTTTGAGGCAAAAATGTTATCAGTATTAGTTTGTGTTCCATATCTATATGAATAATGGGTAAATTGAAGTGAGTTTGTTTTTCTTAGCTGATATATATCCTTTAAATTCATTAGATTTGCAAAATATGTTGTGTTTGGCTGAAGATGTGATTATCAACTTTCTATCTACAGTGGAATCTTTGTCTGATAAAATACAATTAAAATCACCAGCCATTATGACTTTGATTTTCATGTAATAGGCTGTAATATCTAAGTAATTTTTGCAGCTTTAGCTCTAACCCCTGGAATCCAATAAGATTTTACCAACGTATATCGTTTTCAGTTCCATTCAATTAGAGCAATGCTTAACATACCAATTTTATCAGTATAGGTATATTTTCCTTTAGGCATTACTGGTGAGCTCATCCATAAAGTGAGGTTGCCTCTTCTTTTAGCTTGAAAGCCAGAACCTACTAAAACCATATAATTATTTAGTGAAAGCTTATTTACATCTTTATTAAGTAAATGTGCTTCCTGTAGAAACACTATTTGAGCTTTATGTAATTGCAAGTATTTGAGCAGACCCCCCTCTTTACTGGATTATTCAGTCCAGTAATATTAATAGGCATGCATTTAAAATCAGACATTTATATAAGAGAGAGAAAAAAAAACAAGCATAATGAAATCACATTTATGTTCAGAAGTTATTATATACTTTATATATAACAGTACAAAATATTCAACTATGGACAAAACTTTTGAAACAAATAAAAAATTACCTAATGATATAACCCTAAATATTCTACCATGGAATAACATATTCCTAGTTTGTTGAAAAAGACAAACTACCTCTCAAACTCTCCATTAGACTAATAAAGCTTACCTTATATTAAGGTGTTTCAATAGCAAGCATTCAGAACTATTTAATAACTGACAGTGATTCAGAATGCAAGTCACTGTCTTTTGCTTATTATCTAACTTGCATTCATTGACATCTTAGCATAAGATTCAAAATATTATGATTATTTACTTTTAGACAGGAAGAAGTAATCTGGACAGTTCTTAGAATTTTCAGAATTCCTGTAGCATCACAAAAGTGTTCATGACTCTTACGTTGTTTCGGGCTGGTTTTCTTGGTAAGGGCTTGAAAATAAGCAGTCCATCAGTTGCAATTCACACAAAAACGCTCACTAATGAATCCAAGCCACCTCCACACCACACATCAATTCTGAAACCTCTCAAACCAACAAAATACCAACAAAAAACTTCTGAAAGTATCCCAAATACTAAAAAGCCATTGCACTCAAAGCAATAACATTTAATGGTTCAGCAAGTGCTATATGTATGAGATGTGCAGTGTAAAGTAGACTGTCATTTTTTCAAAGGAGACATAGCATATAAACTTGGATTAAAATAATGACAGTTATTTGTGATCCAGGTTTAACTTATAAAAGTGTAACTGTTGCTCTAATTATTTCATATCATTCCAATCATCATCTTCTTTCGGCTGTTCCCGTTGGGGGTCACCACAGCGGATCATCTGTTTCCATTTCTTCCTATCCTCTGCATCTTGCTCTGTCACACCAACCACCTGCATGTCCTCTCTCACCACATCCATAAACCTTATCTTAGGCCTTCCTCTTTTCCTTTTACCTGGCAGCTCCATCCTTAGCATCCTTTTCCTAATATACCCAGCATCCCTCCTCAGCACATGCCCAAACCAACACAATCTTGCCTCTCTGACTTAGTCTCCAAACCATCCAACCTGAGTTGACCCTCTAATATACTGATTCCTAATCCTGTCCATCCTTGTCACACCCAGTGCAAATCTTAACATCTTTAACTCTGCCGCAACCAGCTCTGACTCATGCCTTTTTGTCATTGCCACCGTCTCCAACCCATACAACATAGCTGATCTCACTACCCTCTTGTAGACCTTTCCTTTCACTCTTACTGGTACCCATTTGTCACAAATCACTCCTGACACTCTTCTCCACCCATTCCACCCTGCCTGTACTCTCTTCTTCAAGTCTCTTTTACACTGACTTTTAATAAGATGAATACTTTAACCTTTTAAACTCAAAGTGAAAATGAGAGGCTTTAATTTCATATACAGCTATAAGAATCAAACTCTAACATTTTAAAAAGGGAACTAATAACCATCTGAAGTACAAAAAGGAAGAAAGAAATGATTTACCTTGTAATGAGTAATATGCAGCACCTGTTCTTAAGTATTCAAGCACTTATTTAAATTAATAAGCATTCATAACCATGAAACACACTGATTTCCATTTGTCCTTCAGTTTTTTAGTATTTTTGTGTTGTTGCATTTCTTCCAAGACGTTGACCGATTCCAGTCCATTTCCTCTGTTTTTTTTTTCTGTGATTGTATTTTTCTGTGTAAAGTCCATTACATCTTCCAAGGTGTTAAAAATCTTCATTCCTTATTTTTGCTGGAAACAAGATTTGTGCTTTAATATTGTTTTTTTAACAAGTGGCACACATGCTTTTCTCTTGGATATCACATAACCATTGTCAAATCGTATAGTATTTTTTTAAATTTTAACTGGATAATTAGTCCATGCAGCTTTTAAGACTAAATCTTTACATTCACTTGAGAAAAATCTTTTGATAACTGACTTTGGTGAAGGTGATTTATTTATTTCTTTTTTAAAGATGAGTTAGAGAGTGATCTATGCACCTTTTCGATGCCAGAGGAAGAAGCTTCAGGCAGGTTCAAACTTTTAGGCAGCCAGGTATTAAGGAACTGAATCATACTGTCTCCCTCTTCTTTTTCAGGAATCCCATAAATCCTGTTGTTATTTCTTCTAGAGCTGTTATCTAAGTCTTCTATTTTATCCCAGAATAAGTTGTTTTGTTTCAGAAGAAATTCAGTGTTATTCTCATTTTCAAGTATTCTTCCGTCAAAATCAGACATTTCCTCTTCTATACTCAAGATTTGCGATGATTGTTGTTTAAGAGATTCACTCAGCATTGCAACTTGTTTTTATATTCCTCTTTAAAATTGTCCATTTTACTTTCTAATTTTTCTCTCTTTACAGATAACTCATTTATGTTACTTAGTATAGCCTGCATGTCTTTTTTCATGGTACTGTCCTGTACACTGGGCTTAGAGTGCCTCATTCTGAGACAATTAGTTATTTCTAGTTTTCTTGACAGGAAAAAAAACAATTAAAAGAGATTCAGACTTGTTATTTTTTACAGTAACTCTTTCAGCAGATGTTCAACTATAAATCCATCAAGTTTTGAAACATTCTGTTTGAGCGTTTTAGTAAAAATTCCTGTCACATATGTTAAAATGAAGCAGTGTTAAAAAAAAAACACTGCTGTTCACCGTCTTGGCCATGGCCCCTCACCTGACTTTTTAGTGGTTCTATATACAGCCTGTTGGCCCCAAGCCAACTCACTAATCTCGTACTTTTACTATAATGTTTTCATTCCAACACAGTGGTACCTGTGACATGACATTGCTACCAAGAAGATCTCTGATATTAGCATCTGATGTTCATTTTATTTTTGTCCATCTAACAATTTGACTAACTTGGAATACTGTAATGTAGTTTGCTAGATGAAGGAATCCTCATGCTCCATAAATCCTGGGAATGTTTGCTTTGGATGTTGAAATATATCTCCCTTCCACATCAGGATTTGCCTTGTTAATGAGGTCATGTAGAATAGCAATTCCTGGCTGTTTAACTGAGATAGGAGTACTCCTAGTGATATATAATATGTGTTGTAGAATCATTGCTTTCAGTGCTCAGATCCTATTGGAGATAGTAGAGAAGTTCTTCATTTTACCTAGGAGATTAGTAACCTGACTGGTACTTTTCAACTTATTGGTCTCTACCCTGAAACTTAATAACCTAGTGACAGTTAAGCCTAGGTATCTAGAGGTCTCTACAACCAGGATGCTCCTACTATCCATTGTTTAAGTAGATAAACCACATTGGATCACAACTAATTTAGACAAGTTACATAATAGGCCCAAAACTGAGATAAAAAGGTGGAACTTGTATAATACTTTGCCCAGTACTTTATGAAAATTAGTACCCATTAGCAGCCAATCATCAGCAAGTACTAAAAATGAGCTCTGCACTCTATCCAGTGACAACTGGTGATCTTGGATACCTCTGAGTAAGACAATTCTTCCATAATTAGCAGTGAAAGCCATGGGACTAATATGAAGCCTCATCTGGTGCCTCTTCCTATCTTTTCTGATTCAGGCAGGCCTTCATTAACCACAACTGTAAATGATGGAGCATTATAGAAACACTTTATTCACCTCACAAATCTGTATCCATAGTTTCTTTCTTCAAGGATGTTAAAGTAAAAATCCCATCTGACAGTTTTGAAAGCCTTTCTAATATCAAAAAGGACAATCCTTACTTTATTGAGGGAGGGTTCGATTCCTATGGGAATGAGGCCATCTCCCACCAGTTTTCAGCTATATCTCTACCTTTCACAAAGTCATGCTGTTCAGGTAGGAATAATTGCAGCAGGAGGGACTCATGTCTAATGGGAAGAACCTTAGTCAATATTTTAATGTCAAGGTTGATAAGGGAGATTGGCTTAAAGTGTGCCAATGATTATAGGTTGCCCTCAATTTTAGGTATGAGTACCAAAATGGTTTGATTCAGGTCACATATACAATCCTTTTCACATTCCATATGTAGTGCATGGTTAGCAACCAAGGAGATGCTTCCAGCTGAGGGAAGGAACCTGGAATTGTTGGGGGGGGGGGGGGTTCAGCAATCAAATTTGGCCAAAGGCAAGAATATCACAACTTGCCTTGATTTAAAACTACCACAGCAGAATACTAAATTACTATCCTGGAATGTGGAGGGTTCATCACATCTCATTCACAGGGCTAGGATCCAACAAAGGCTTAGAAGGGAAGGAGTACAGAAAACTAAACTTAGTGTTAGGAAACTGCTAAATTAATGTCCAGGAACTTTCACAATGTTTTGCATACCTCAACCTAGATGGAGGAAAAGAGGGCTGGCCTCATGTTCTATAAATTTCTAAATATTAAGGTACATCAAATTATCAAGAGTGGCAAAGGTAGATGGTTGATATTTATTTATTTATGTATTTTATTTATTTTACATTTGTTAACTGGGTAGAGTCAGGCTGGGCAAGTAGCCCATTTTCAGTGGAGACCCTGGGAGATGAGCTCCATAACAATAGTACAAAAAGATTACAAAACATTTTAAAAGATTTACAAACAATATACAAAATGTTTGACAGTTGCCAACAATCACAGTTTACAAAAAGGGAATATAAAACAGAAAACATTACATTTCTTAAGCCTTACTACAGACAGTAATATGAAACTCATTAGATATATAACTAAAAACCATTGTGGTATTTTCATTTGGTAAAAATAAGACAAGAAGATAGCAGAATAGAAAACATTTGATCAAAGGCATGAGAAACTAGCCAGAGTATCACAGGAGCATAGCCATTGTTGAGTAAGGTATTCCTTTAGCAGTTTTTTGAAGCTATGATGATTTGTGTTTTTTATTTCATTCTGAGGTAATAGGTTCCACTGTTTGACTACTTTGAAGGAGAAGAGATAGTCACCAAAGTAATTATGGGACTTTGTAACCTTGAGTATAAGTTTAATAGATGACTGAAGGGTCCTGGGGTTGGTATTTAGTTGCACTAGGTTGGAGAGTGCAGGGCATTTTTCAGGTTTGTGGATAATGGAGTGGGCAGTACTGAGCTGAATGAGCAATAACATATTGGGAAATTCAAGCCAGTGTAATTTATGAAGAGCAAAGCAATGATGGGTCTTGTTGGGTATATTAGCAGCAAATTTTGCTATTTTGTTATAGCAGGAATCAAGTAGATGTAAATCAGACTTGTGCAGGTTAGTAAAAAGTTGAGAACAGTAGAGAAGAGTAGATAGGAGTTGGGATCTGGCTGTGGCTAGTCTGGTATTTTGAGTAAGGTATGGCCCTATATAGAGCACCAAGTTTGATGTGAACTTTTTTAATTGTGAGTGACATGTGTTTATTGAATGCTAGGTTGTTGTCTGTTGTGACACCAAGAATTTTTGTTTGGTTAACTGGTTCTATTATAGTGCCATTAATGGAGTAGATAGAGAGGAGGTGGTTTTGCTTTGTATTTCCTGTTAGAGAAGATCATTAATCTTGTTTTGTTTGGGTTTAGGATGAGTTGAAGTTCATTTAGGTAATTTTCAATATCTAAAAATGAATTTTCTGCAATTTATCTTGGAGTTCTTGGGGTGTGGGAGCAGAGCAAATAAGAGTAGCGTTGTCAGCATTTTGAATGATAAAAGCATATTTAGTGGCAGTGTTAAGACTATTTGTGAATATAATAAAAAGGAGAAAGCCAAGGATGGAATCCTGAGGAACCCCAACAGAGACTGGGAGGAGTGTGGAGAGTTTATCATTTAGTTGCCTGTTGTCGATTTGCAAGGTAGATAAAGAACCAGTTAAGAGCTGTAGAGTTGAGGTTGAAGGAGGCTAGAGTGTTGAGTAGTAGTTGGTGGGATACCATATCCAAAGCTTTGGACATACCAAAAAATATAGTAGAGACTAGTTGCCCATTGTTTTTGAGGAGGTTGATGTAGTTAGTGAAACTTATGAAGTCTGTGGAGGTACTGTGTTTTGGAAAGAAGCCGTGCTGTGAACTAGATAAGAGGTTATTTGTAGTGAGGTGGTCTAGGAGCTGATTATGGATACATTTCTCTAAGAATTTGGTTAGGGGTGAGAGAATGGCAAAGGGGCGATAATTAGAGAGCTCTTTAGATGGGTCTCCCTTGTGGAGGGGGATGATATGGGATATTTTCTGTAGTGTGGGGACATATTGTTCTGCGATGGAATGATTGATTATGATAGATACAGGATAGGCGATGGAGTTTGCAGCAGTTTTTAAGAAGTCATTAAGGAGATGGTCAGCTGCTAGACAGGTAGGTTTTAGTTTTGATAGGAGTTTTTTGATATAAGAGGTTTGTATGGTTTTAAAAGAGAAGTAGTTTAGAGTTAGTAGAGGTAGGCACTGTAAGGGGTTGGTTAGATTTCTTGTTGTTTAAAAGTGAAGTGATGTGATAAAATGAGAGTTAAATTGGGAAGCAATACATTCAGTGCTATTTATTGTAATTGGTGCAGGGGTAGAGGTTTTGCCAGGATTGAGGAGGTAATTTAGGATTTGCCAACATTTTTCTGGGTTATTTATGTGTTTTTGCTGACTAGCTAGAAAATAAGATTTTTTGTTAGATAATATTTGCTTCTTAGTTAGGTTTCTTAGTTGTTTGTAAGAGGTCAGGTTTTCTGAGGTTTTGGAAGTTTGATAAGCAGTCCAGGCTCTATCCCTTTGTTTAATAAGAGATTTAGCATATTTGGTTATACAAGATAGGGTTTTGGCTTTGGAGTGAATTTTTCTTGTTGGAGCAAGGTTATTAAGGATGTTGAGGAAGGTATCATTACAATATTGTACAGCTTGGTCTAGGTGGAGTGATTTTAGAGCTGACCAGTTCCAGTTTTGAAGTAGGGAATTTAAGATGGTAGGGGAAATTTTTCTTTTGTTGCGTATGTGTTTGAAAATGACATTACAGGGGGAGTGAGTGTGTCTCCTTAGAAGAAATGTAGGAGAGTGATCACTGAGAGAATCAGAGAGGCACCCAGCCTGGTGAGCAAAGTTGGGCTTATTGGTTAGTATCCAGTCTAGAACAGATTATTTCTTAGTGTGTTTATCGATTCTAGTGAGGAAGTTTATAGTTTGTGTGAAATTGAATAAATTAATAAAATTGGAAGGTTTGTCAGATGAGCAGTATAGCCAGTCCAAGTTGAAATCACCTAGCACTATAGTTTCTTGGTTGAAAGTAGAGGATGCCCAAGATAGAAGAATTTCAATGGTAGGTAGATTATTTCCTGGTGGCAGGTAGGAGGCAATAATTATGATGGTTGTATGTGGATTTACTTCAAATTGGGTAGTTAGAATTTCTGCTTCTAATAGATCTGGGGGAGTACAAATTAATTTTTCAATTTTGAGGAAATTTTTATACATGATGGCAATACCTGCCCCATGCTTGTCCAGCCTATCTTGTCTAATAACATTGTAACCACTAGTAAGCATTTCCTCATCTTTAATGTGGTGTTTTAACCATATCTCTTTAATAATTACTATATCAGGAGTGTATGTAGTTAGGGCTGCATGAAATTCACTATTTTGTTTGTGATACTTCTGAGGTTAAAATTAGTTATGAGCTAGTCTGATTTGGAATTGTTTAGGAGAAGAAGGTGGTGGGTAGTATTAGCAGGTGTGGTGGGTGTTATTGGATGGGGTGGGAGTAGCTGTGTGGGTCCTGGGTTAGGATGTATGTCCACATGGAATTTGATTTCTATTAGTGAGCGTAGAAGGAGAGAGAGTTTGAACTTGAATATTAATTGATGAAAGAAATCTGGAAAGGAAGGAGGGTTGGGGTATGGACATATTTATAGTGGAAGAGCAATATGTTAGAGTTAGTGTAGAGGTTAGAACAGATGTGAAAATGGATATTTGGTTTTGTATGGCACGTAATAGTGGGGAGTGTAGGAGAGGGGTAGTATGTTATGTTTGATATGATGAAGGTAGTGGGGTGGGAGGTTAGGTACAGAGTAATGAGTAGGAGAGAGTTGCTCAAAAGAGTGGTGATAACTGACATGGTGAAAGAGTAGGGAAAATGAGAAAAAATATGGGTAGGTTGGTGTCTGCAGTTTAGTAGAGACATAAATGTACTAATGCAATGATGTGTAGACAGTGTTATATGAGACAGTAGGGGAGACATCGTTATATGAGGGATGAGATAATGATTAGTGAGGTGGGAGGGGAGAAAGTAAAAAAAAATATTGATTGTGGATGTGTTGGATGAGGTTCCTGCAAGTTATAGAATAATGAGTTAGAAAGGTGTGGTTTAGGTTAATAAGTGTAAGGAAAGTGGAGATGGTTGGGAATGGAGGTAGGGTAGGGGAGTGGAGTGAGCCCAAGTAAAGCAAGGGTGAACGGAGTGGGTTGAGACAAACCCAGAGGCAAGCACAGTCCAGAAACAATCAGTAAAATGTTTAACAGAAAAAGGGTATATACTGTTAACAGAGAAAGACAAAAACACAGGTACCAGATGAACAGCTCAGTCTTCATCTCAGAGCCAAAAAGTATGTATAAAAAGTCGAACTGCCACAGTAGAAGGAGAATTCTTTATTGCAAGGGCAAAGTGAGCACTTTCATGATCTTCCAGGTCACTTCATCAGACTTGATAAAACATCCCATGCCTTCCTTGATATATACACTTTCAAAGTGACCAATCAGTTAAGACAAATATTTATATCAATTCAATTAATTTAAAACTAGTAGAAAAAAACATAAACAGACATAAAACTGTTAGAAACAGTATGCAAGTTCAAATGTGAATGCCTATAGAACCATGTAGAAGGGAATTAGTCCTTTAAGGCTCTTTCCTTTAAAAATGGTTTCAAAGAAACAGTTTCATTAATGCCTGGGGGTTTGTCTGCATTTAGTTGCAGAATCCATTTTTACTCAGCCTCTTCTGTTCTGTTTCTAATGTCACCCCCTCTGATATTTTCTTCCAGAACTTCTAAAACTAAACATTTAAAAACACAGTGCATCCCTTCAGCTTCTACATGTTTAGCTAGGGCACTACTCTCTTTTTTGTTTACTATGTCCCTCATATGTTCTAAAATGCGTTCTTTGAGCATTCTATTAGTCTTGCCCACATAAAAAACTTTACAATATTGGCAAAAACTCAGATAGACTATGTTTCTAGTTTTGCAGTCTGAATATAAATTAAATTCAATTCTAAACCTTTGCTGTGGATGTACAAAAGTGCTACATGAGAAAATGCACTTACAAGCTCTGCAGTTCCTGCACATATATGTCCCTATCCTATCTGATGCATTCAGGGACTTGTGTGTTTGGGTTTTATAACATAACTGCCTTTTAAGTGATTTTTTGTTTGTAAATGAGAAGTGAGGTCCAGAGTCTATGACGCCTTCAAGTTCTTTAGTGTTCTTGTAGTTTGACCATACTTCTCAGAACAAACTACAATAGATAACCCTGAAACTGACTCCAGGGATGAGAAACTCAGGTTCGCCATTACATATGCAAGTGATGTCAGTCAATTTTCTGATATATTTAGGAAGAACTGGAACATATTGTTAGCCACTAAAGAACTTAAAGGTGTCATAGACTCTAGACCTCACTTATCATTTACAAACAAAAAATCATTTAAAAGGCAGTTATGTTATAAAAGCTAAATGCATAAGTCCCTGAAAACATCAGGTAGGATAGGGACAAATATGTGTAGGAACTGCAGAGCTGGTAAGTACATTTTCTCATGTAGCACTTTGTACATCCACAGAAAAAGTTTAGAATTTAATTTAATTTCTATTCAGACTGCAGGACTAGAAACATACTCTATCTGAGTTTTTGCCATTATTGTAAAGTGTTTTTACGTGGGCAAGACTGATAGAATCCTCAAAGAATGCATTTTAGAACATATGAGGGACATAGTAAATATCAGAGGGGGTGACATTAGAAACAGAACAGAAGAGGCTGAGCAAAAATGGATTCTGCAACTAAATGCAGACAAACCCCCAGGCATTAATGAAACTGTTTCTTTGAAACCATTTTAAAGGCAAGAGCCTTAAAGTACTAATTCCCTTCTACATGGTTCTATAGGCATTTACAATTGAACTTGCATACTGTTATTAACAGTTTTATATCTTTTTATGTTTTTTTCTACTATTTTTAAATGAATCTGATATAAATATTTAATTATTTGTCTTAACTGATTGGTCACTTTGAAAGTATATATATCAAGGAAGGCATGGGATGTTTTATCACGTCTGATGAAGTGACCTGGAAGGTCGTGAAAGCACTCAATTTGTCCATGCAATAAAGAATTTTCCTTCGACTGTGGCAGTTCGACTTTTTATACATACTATGTACTGTTAGTAGTAAGACAAAAAAAGGTTTTATTGTGTAGTACTATCAGGTAAGAAATGTCTTAAAGCATGCTGATTAGTCCAGCATTTAATAGACATAAGTTTGTTGAAAACTAACCGATTTTTTAAGAATGGGGGGGGTTCCTTACTGCCAAGCTGCTTCACAGTGTACCAACTTGCTAGAAAGTAGATAATGCCTAAAATAAGTAAATTTTAAAACTTAAAAAAATTAAGCCAACATACTTTACAGAGAAAATAAAGATGCTGCAAGGTGAGAGATAACAGAGCTGAATGATGAGCGATTTTAATTGCAACCATTTATTCAGTATGCAGAACTTTTTATAGTATACTAACAGTATGGGAGGAAATGGTGAATGGAGAATCAGAGAAACTCTCTATTCTCCCATTGACGATGAGAAAAGTTTCCACACTGATCTTGTAGAAACCTGACAAGGGGTAATCACTCCGTTGACTTTCATTGTGTTGCTAGGAGATGCTAATTTGGTACTCAGTAAACAGAAAAATTGGTTATGCAATAGGAAAGAGAATCACCAGTAGTGTCAGGCTTTTATTAAATCATGGATGTCCAAATATAATTGGATTGATATCAGGAGAGAAACCCACTCTGAGGAAATTACCCCAACTTTTTTCCAAGGAATATGGCACAATGAGGTAGTAGAATAGATTTTATGCTAATGCAAGGGCAGCTCAGGTACAGCGTGCATACTCCTGTGATACAAGAGGTTTGGTGGAACATGCTTCAGTTATCTTGTTAACTCTTATGGCTAAAGTTTCCAATCAAGAAGATATTTGAGATGGACTTACTTCAGATGGAATTCCTCTAAAGATAAGCAAATTTTAAGGCCCATAATATCAAATACCTTGGCAAGGAATACTCATCAAGCTTTAGTACCTAATAGGATATAGTGGGACAGTTCTAAGACAGCAATACAAAGGTAACGCTTAGATTGGATCTGAAGCTTAGAGATTTGAAAAACATTTAAAGGGGAATAACTGCTGAAGGAAGCTTGTGCAACTGTTTAGACAGAGAGGTGGCCCTTGTTGCTGAAATCAATCTACTTGAGATATCACAGATAGAGGCTGAGTTTCTTAGCAAACATCACTTCTGGAGTGGTGGTTAAAGAGGGAAAGGGATCGTAAGTGTATAGCCTGGCTCTTTAAGTTGCTTACCCCACACACATTTATACTGGCAGTGGTTTCAAAGTCAAGGAATGCTGCAATTCCCTGGCTATGAAAACAGTGAATGTTCTAATCAAGGACAAAGATCTTAGAGTTGTTTTCTATAGTTATTTTGCCTTCCTCTACAACCCCATCCATGCAGATTAGGAGTTTATGTTGGATTTTCTAGCAGCCAAGGCTAATCCATTGTGCCACCTCAGGCACCATGACCCAAATAAACTATTTCATTATGAAGAAGTCAGAAGAGCAATAAGATAGCTTAAACCCCAAAAAGCACCAGGGACAGACAGATTCTCCACTAAATACTATAAACTGGGAGGGATAGAATTTCTGAAATATTCCTTAATAGATAATAGATATTGGAGATAATTCGTAACATTAAATGCATAAGAAACAATATAAACAGTATGTTAAAAATATTAAACTATTAAACACAGTAAACAGGTCCTGGTCTCAGCTAAACTACACTTACCTTCCTTATAATGACAGCAAGAATTATGGAGTCGTACTTGTACCCAATTGGATCTCCATAGAACAAAAAATGTATAACTAGCTCCCAATTCTTTTTAACTACATGCCACTTAAAGAAAAGAAAAAAGGAGGCATAAACTAATACCATCTCCCAGGGCCATGCAGAGGTTAAAAAATGGGAGTACAGTGCCAGAAACAATGTAGTTAATATAGATAGGACCCTCACCATCAATGAAGTAAAAGCTGTAAAGTCATCCTTACTCAAAGAAAAAATATGGGTGGTCTACTCTGTAGTAAAAAAAAAAAAAAAAAAAAACATCTCACCAAATGCACTACATCATTGGATACTAAATCTATTACTATTAAGTAAAATAGAATAATAACATGTAATAAGACATGTTATAGTCTGGGAATTCCAAGATGGCTGCACGCTGATCATTAGCTTAATTTTAGCTTTAATTTTAGTTCTTCCAGTGTGAAAACAGAAATGGAGAAAAAAGGGCCAGTGAGATTGACAGTTTGGTTAAAATTCATTTACCGGTTAGTAAGTACACTGCCTGGAAGCCAGCAATGGAGAAATTTGTAGAACATGAAACAAAATCAACCAGAAAAGGTGAAGAGAAAATACTAGCTGGGAAGTATGCTGCAGCTGTTCAGCAAAAAGCACTTCGAGCTTGGCACAAGACATGGCTCTCTTAAATGTATAAGAAAGAAGTAAATAAAATATTCTCAGATGTGATTACAATAAATGGAACATTCAAGGGATATATTGTCTCCAATAATAAAAATCTGGAAAAATACAAGAATCTTTAACTATTCACATAAAGAGATGCAACTGCAAAAGATAGAGCTTGAAATGAAGAAAAGCCTGACTAGGTATGAGGCTTCTCAAGAAGAGCTGTTTAAAAAAAATCCTAGAGTTGAAGACAGAGTGCACAGAAAAAAAAATTTTCTGTACCAGAGAAACTGGAAGGAACAGATTGTATTAACTTTATGAAAGCACAAATAACCAAAGGGACTGCTATTCCACAGTAGAATTTGTCAATTAAAAGGGTATGCTGCAGACCTAGTCATGAGACAGCAGCCAAGACCAATATTAGTAAAGATGCAATCTTACTAGCAGAATGAGTTGATCTTGACAAAACTGTGGTAGAAATGAAAAGTATTAAAAATTGGAGACTGCGGAGTATTTGTGGAAAAAATGATTTTTTACTGTACACCAGGCAAAGGAAAAGCACATTTATATAAGCAATCCTGGAGTATTGAGAGGGAGGTGTGAAATTCAAGCTACTGTATCCAGCTGTCTTCAGAATATCTGTTTCTATGCGATCAAAGAGATTTTCGGATGTAGAACAGGCTAAGGAGGAAATAAAAAAATATCCAACAAAAAGTGACACCAAGCAGAATGGGACTCTGCTTCTCATTCTTCTTTCACAAAAATCTAGAGAGACTATGCTAGTGAAACCTTTTCTAGTTTTCTGAAGGGAAATGCTTCTGAGACTAGTGTTAAGAGATGGAAATGATCAGTAAGAAGACCAGCAACATGGAAATTAGTGAATAAATGTGAGACTATAAAGCATCAATCAAATTTGTAAATATGGCTTTGCAAGAAAAAAATGGCTGAGAAAGACTCTATTTTTGTTGACGTTGTTAAACTTGTGGGTTGACTGTAAATAGTATGTCACACTTTATGCCACACTTTTTAAGGATATTAAAGGGGAAAATAAATAACTGTAAGTAAACAATTTTTGTTCTTTTTTGGTACGTGTGAGAACATTCTATGATATAACCTGCATGTTATATTGTAAACAAGTTTTGTATAGTGTACAATCTATTTTAAATGTGATAGGGGTGTTTTCAATGACTGTTTTACATGTTAAGGTTATTAAATAATTTTTTGTAATTGTAATAAATATAGGCTACATACTACAACAAGAAAAAAAGATAGACAGAAGCAAGTTTACATAAATATAATGTGATCTTGGACTGCTGATATGGGGTTAGGATGTAAAATTCTATTGATTATATTATATGTAGAATTGAGATAATAGTTTCCTTTGTTTTTACAAGGGAGGATATTTAGATTAATTTCCTTGTCTTAAGCTACTGTATAAACAAATTTTATTTTAAGCAAATACATTGAAAAAAATATGATGAAATAATAAAAGGCTTGAAAATGCTAAGTTTCTTGCATCTGCAATGATATTAGCTTGTTTTTTTCATTATCAAATGCTCTGAGAGACAAGAAGTCTGCATCTGAAGGCAGTTGTCCAGTGGAATTCTGTACATTGTGTTCTGTGTGAATTTACAAAGACTACTTCATGCATCTGCAAAGGTTTACCTTTTTTTTCTTATTGTTGAATGATATTACATTGTGACAAGCTGTCTGCAAATGCAAACCATTGCCCTTGAGAGTTCTAACCATTTTTTGCAGAGGTAAATACAATATTTAAAGGTAAAATGACAAGCAGTTCAGTGAAAAAATGAAGTCTGAAATTATGGGAACTGAATAAAAGGTAGTATCCTCCCCAGCAGCCTTAATACTTAATGCATTTACTAGACCAGTACACAATTTAATTTTATTTAAAAGTAGTTAGTAAACTTTTTCTTAGGGTAAAAGTCTATGCATTCTGAAAGGATACAGATTATTTTTCACATGGGGTAGATATTAGAAAGTAGCAGGCAGCAATTAGTCTAAGCAGGAACATAGCTGTAACATGATTTAGCATGGGTAACCATAATTTTAGATTAGGTAATGCCCGTGGATACATCTGTTGATTTGGGGTCATTGTTCCAATCTGGTGGGTTAAAATTCAAACATGAAAATGTACATAATTTTGAATGTTTGAGCTAAGTTAATAGGGGATGGGGTGTTCTGAAATTGTATTTTGTTTTTTTGCTTGAGGGTTTTCATTAAAGCAAAAAGTCTTGAAAATATGATCTAGGTTCAAATGGAGATGTGAGGAAATAACGATATAAAATATACACCTGTCAAACATTAGCATGTACATGTAAGACAAAAGTTGGAAACAGACATTCAAAATCTGCCATGTATAATATGTGAAATTAGTAGATATTTTATCATAATGACTACTCTATCCATATTATCCTGAATGTAAATGACCTTACTGGCATAGACAAAAAGAAAGAGTATTGACTTATATAAAGAAATGCAGAGTGCCAACAGCAATGCTGCAGGAGAACATTTGTAAAGAAATGAGCATGTGAAATTGACACAGAAAATATTTCAGGATAGATATTCATCAGAATATCAAGGGCAACTGAAAAAGGAGTAATAACACTGATTGCTAGAGGGGCTGCAATAGTGATAGTAGAGGTAAAAAAAGATAATAATGGTTGATTTGTGCTAGTAAGAGGCTAATGACAATGAGGGAGGATTGCTATGGCGCATACTTATATTCCACTGAAAACTTCAATTATGGAGCTTAAGAAATTTTTGAGAGAAATAATCAGCTTTCAGCAGGGAAGAGTAATATTATTTATCAGTGGCGACTGTGACTTTCTATGTAATAGTAAGGATATATTGGGGGGACTTAGAAAGAAAAACATGAGAACGGAGGTAAGATTTGGGCAGAAATTTATGAAAATCTTTGGTATGTAAAATGTGAATTCAGTAGTAGGAAGTCAAACAAAATTTACAAATTATTTCCCAAGCTACAATGACTGGGTAGACTCGATATAAATCATATTTCACAGGAACATGTTCATTTCATTAAAAGTTTTGACACCCATCCAATAACTATTTCAGATCATTCACCAATAAAAACTAAGATAAAAATTCAGGATAATGAAATAAAATGAGAAACTGGCATTTCCTACCTACCTGTTAATAAGAGAGAAATTTAAATAATGGGTAGAGGAAAGTATTCAAGAGTTATTAGAGAAGATAGACATTTCTTCAGAGGGTTATTTAGTGAGTGGGATAAAATAAATTGGATTTCAGAAATTAGGCTAGAAATAAGAGAGAGAGAGATGTGATTAAGAAGTAATAGGAATTATATAGAGGGGCTGACAAACAGGAATCTCACAATACAAGAAAAGGAGCAAATTCATACAAAAATAAATAAATAAGGGAGTATTTCGATAATATGCAAGAATTTAAAAAGATTACGGTTAAGAACTATTTTTTATGACTCCAGAATATAAAAACATTTTGCACAATGATATAGGCAACAGTAAATAGAAAGGGTTATCTACAAACACGGGATGATTTATGACATAAAAAATAACCAGAGATGCTATATAGATATTAGAGATATTTTGGAAATGTTATGAAAATTTGTATAAACTAGAGGAATAAAGAAATGAAGAAAACGTGCAAAATGAAATATTTATTAAAGAATGAATTATGCCAAAGTTAGAGGAAAATAAGGTTCATCAACTAATAGGTAAGACTGAAGGAAGTGAGACAAAATGGAAATGTATAATCAATCTGCAGGGATGTCTCCATGAGTAAACAGTATTCCCATGGAAGTTTGGAAGTTAGGAGGGAAGAAAGTGATGAAGATCTAGGAGATTTTGTTTAATAGCATTTTACAAAGAGAGGAAGCACCAAAATCTTGGAAGAAAGCTGTGATGGCTGTATTACCAAAAGAGGGTAAAGACCCACCAGACCCAGATTTTTTGTTATATAATATTTGCTTCTTAGTTAGGTTTCTTAGTTGTTTGTAAGAGGTCAGGTTTTCTGAGGTTTTGGAAGTTTGATAAGCAGTTCAGGCTCTGTCCCTTTGTTTAATAAGAGATTTAGTACATTTGGTTATCCAAGATAGGTTTTTGGCTTTGGAGTGACTTTTTCTTGTTGGAGCAAGGTTATTAAGGATGTTGAGGAAGGTATCATTACAATATTGTACAGCTTGGTCTAGGTGGAGTGATTTTAGAGCTGACCAGTTCCAGTTTTGAAGTAGGGAATTTAAGATGGTAGGGGAAAATTTTCTTTTGTTGCGTATGTGTTTGAAAATGACATTACAGGGGAAGTGAATGTGTCTCCTTAGAAGAAATGTAGGAGAGTGATCACTGAGAGAATCAGAGAGGCACCCAGCCTGGTGAGCAAAGTTGGGCTTATTGGTTAGTATCCAGTCTAGAACAGATTCTTTCTTAGTGTGTTTATCGATTCTAGTGAGGAAGTTTATAGTTTGTGTGAAATTGAATAAATTAATAAAATTGGAGTGTTGGTCAGATGAGCAGTATAGCCAGTCCAAGTTGAAATCACCTAGCGCTATAGTTTCTTGGTTGAAAGTAGAGGATGCCCAAGATAGAAGAATTTCAATGGTAGGTAGATTATTTCCTGGTGGCAGGTAGGAGGCAATAATTATGATGGTTGTATGTGGATTTACTTCAGATTGGGTAGTTAGAATTTCTGCTTCTAATAGATCTGGGGGAGTACAAATTAATTTTTCAATTTTGAGGAAATGTTTATACATGATGGCAATTCCTCCCCCATGCTTGTCCAGCCTATCTTGTCTAATAACATTATAACCACTAGTAAGCATTTCCTCATCTTAAATGTGGTGTTTTAACCATGTCTCTTTAATAATTACTATATCAGGAGTGTAGGTAGTTAGGGCTGCATGAAATTCATTATTTTGTTTGTGATACTTCTGAGGTTAAAATTAGTTATGAGCTAGTCTGATATGGAATTTTTTAGGAGAAGAAGGTGGTGGGTAGTATTAACAGGTGTGGTGGGTGTTATTGGATGGGGTGGGAGTAGCTGTGTGGGTCCTGGGTTAGGATGTATGTCCACATGGAATTTGATTTCTATTAGTGAGTGTAGAAGGAGAGAGAGTTTGAACTTGAATATTAATTGATGAAATAAATCTGGAAAGGAAGGAGGGTTGGGGTATGGACATATTTCTAGTGGAAGAGCAATATGTTAGAGTTAGTGTAGAGGTTAGAACAGATGTGAAAATGGATATTTGGTTTTGTATGGTACGTAATAGTGGGGAGTGTAAGAGAGGGGTAGTATGTTATGTTTGATATGATGAAGGTAGTGGGGTGGGAGGTTAGGTACAGGGTAATGAGTAGGAGAGAGTTGCCCAAAAGAGTGGTGATAACTGACATGGTGAAAGAGTAGGGAAAAATGAGAAAAATATGGGTAGGTTGGTGTCTGCAGTTTAGTAGAGACATAAATGTACTAATGCAATGATGTGTAGACAGTGTTATATGAGACAGTAGGGGAGACATCGTTATATGAGGGATGAGATAATGATTAGTGAGGTGGGAGGGGAGAAAGTGAAAAAAAATATTGATTGTGGATGTGTTGGATGAGGTTGCTGCAAGTTATAGAATAATGAGTTAGAAAGGTGTGGTTTAGGTTAATAAGTGTAAGGAAAGTGGGGATGGGTGGGAATGGCGGTAGGGTAGGGGAGTGGAGTGAGCCCGAGTAAAGCAAGGGTGAACGGAGTGGGTTGAGACAAACCCAGAGGCAAGCACAGTCCAGAAACAATCAGTAAAATGTTTAACAGAAAAAGGGTATATACTGTTAACAGATAAAGACAAAAACACAGGTACCAGATGAACAGCTCGGTCTTCATCTCACAGCCAAATAGTATGGATAAAAAGTTGAACTGCCACAGTAGAAGGAAAAGTCTTTATTGCAAGGGCAAAGTGAGCACTTTCATGATCTTCCAGGTCACTTCATCAGACTTGATAAAACATCCCATGCCTTCCTTGATATATACACTTTCAAAGTGACCAATCAGTTAAGACAAATATTTATATCAATTCAATTAATTTAAAAATAGTAGAAAAAAAACATAAACAGACATAAAACTGTTAGAAACAGTATGCAAGTTCAAATGTGAATGCCTATAGAACCATGTAGAAGGGAATTAGTCCTTTAAGGCTCTTTCCTTTAAAAATGGTTTCAAAGAAACAGTTTCATTAATGCCTGGGGGTTTGTCTGCATTTAGTTGCAGAATCCATTTTTACTCAGCCTCTTCTGTTCTGTTTCTAATGTCACCCCCTCTGATATTTTCTTCCAGAACTTCTAAAACTAAAAATTTAAAAACACGGTGCATCCCTTCAGCTTCTACATGTTTAGCTAGGGCACTACTCTCTTTTTTGTTTACTATGTCCCTCATATGTTCTAAAATGTGTTCTTTGAGCATTCTATTAGTCTTGCCCACATAAAAAACTTTACAATATTGGCAAAAACTCAGATAGACTATGTTTCTAGTCTTGCAGTCTGAATATAAATTAAATTCAATTCTAAACCTTTGCTGTGGATGAACAAAAGTGCTACATGAGAAAATGCACTTACAAGCTCTGCAGTTCCTGCACATATATGTCCCTATCCTATCTGATGCGTTCAGGGACTTGTGTGTTTGGGTTTTATAACATAACTGCCTTTTAAGTGATTTTTTGTTTGTAAATGAGAAGTGAGGTCCAGAGTCTATGACGCCTTCAAGTTCTTTAGTGTTCTTGTAGTTTGACCGTACTTCTCAGAACAAACTACAAGAGATAACCGTGAAACTGACTCCAGGGATGAGAAACTCAAGTTCGCCATTACATATGCAAGTGATGTCAGTCAATTTTGTGATATATTTAGGAAGAACTGGAACATATTGTTAGCCACTAAAGAACTTGAAGGCGTCATAGACTCTGGACCTCACTTATCATTTACAAACAAAAAATCATTTAAAAGGCAGTTATGTTATAAAAGCTAAATGCATAAGTCCCTGAAAGCATCAGGTAGGATAGGGACATATATGTGTAGGAACTGCAGAGCTTGTAAGTACATTTTCTCATGTAGCACTTTGTACATCCACAGAAAAAGTTTAGAATTTAATTTAATTTCTATTCAGACTGCAGGACTAGAAGCATACTCTGAGTTTTTGCCAATATTGTAAAGTTTTTTACGTGGGCAAGACATAATAGAATGCTCAAAGAATGCATTTTAGAACATATGAGGGACATAGTAAATATCAGAGGGGGGGGGGCATTAGAAACAGAACAGAAGAGGCTGAGCAAAAATGGATTCTGCAACTAAATGCAGACAAACCCTCAGGCATTAATGAAACTGTTTCTTTGAAACCATTTTAAAGGCAAGAGCCGTAAAGTACTAATTCCCTTCTACATGGTTCTATAGGCATTTACAATTGAACTTGCATACTGTTATTAACAGTTTTATATCTTTTTATGTTTTTTTCTACTATTTTTAAATGAATTGAATCTGATATAAATATTTAATTGTTTGTCTTAACTGATTGGTTACTTTGAAAGTATATATATCAAGGAAGGCATGGGATGTTTTATCACGTCTGATGAAGTGACCTGGAAGGTCGTGAAAGGACTCACTTTGTCCATGCAATAAAGAATTTTCCTTCAACTGTGGCAGTTCGACTTTTTATACATACTATGTACTGTTAGTAGTAACACAAAAAAAGGTTTTATTGTGTAGTACTATCAGGTAAGAAATGTCTTAAAGCATGCTGATTAGTCCAGCATTTAATAGACATAAGTTTGTTGAAAACTAAACGATTCTTTAAGAATGGGGGGGGGGGTTCCTTGCTGTCAAGCTGCTTCACAGTGTACCAACTTGCTAGAAAGTAGATAATGCCTAAAATAAGTATATTTTAAAACTTAAAAAAATTAAGCCAACATACTTTGCAGAGAAAATAAAGATGCTGCAAGGTGAGAGATAACAGAGCTGAATGATGAGTGATTTTCATTGCAACCATTTATTCAGTATGCAGAACTTTTTATAGTATACTGGCAGTATGGGAGGAGATGGTGTATGGAGAATCAGAGAAACTCTCTATTCTCCCATTGACGATGAGAAAAGTTTCCACACTGATCTTGTAGAAACCCGACAAGGGGTAATCACTCCATTGACTTTCATTGTGTTTTGCTAGGAGATGTTAATTTGGTACTCAGTAAACAGAAAGATTGGTTATACAATAGGAAAGAGAATCACCAGTAGTGTCAGGCTTTTATTGAATCATGGATGTCCAAATATAATTGGATTGATATCAGGAGAGAAACCCAATCTGAGGAAATTACCCCAACTTTTTTCCAAGGAATATGGCACAATGAGGTAGTAGAATAGATTTTATGCTAATGCAAGGGCAGCTCAGGCACAGCGTGCATACTCCTGTGATACAAGAGGTTTGGTGGAATATGGCTAACTCTTATGGCTAAAGTTTCCAATCAAGAAGATATTTGAGATGGACTTACTTCAGATGGAATTCCTCTAAAGATAAGCAAATTTTAAGGCCCATAATATCAAATACTTTGGTAAGGAATACTCATCAAGCTATAGTACCTAATAGGATATAGTGGGACAGTTCTAAGACAGCAATACAAAGGTACCGCTTAGATTGGATCTGAAGCTTAGAGATTTGAAAAACATTCAAAGGGGAATAACTGCTGAAGGAAGCTTGTGCGACTGTTTAGACAGAGAGGTGGCCCTTGTTGCTGAAATCAATCTACTTGAGATATCACAGATAGAGGCTGAGCTTCTTAGGAAACATCACTTCTGGAGTGGTGGTTAAAGAGGGAAAGGGATCCTAAGTGTATAGCCTGGCTCTTTAAGTTGCTTACCCCACACACATTTATACTGGCAGTGGTTTCAAAGTCAAGGAATGCTGCAGTTCCCTGGCTATGAAAACAGTGAATGTTCTAATCAAGGACAAAGATCTTAGAGTTGTTTTCTATAGTTATTTTGCCTTCCTCTACAACCCCATCCATGCAGATTAGGAGTTTATGTTGGATTTTCTAGCAGCCAAGGCTAATCCATTGTGCCACCTCAGGCACCATGACCCAAATAAACTATTTCATTATGAAGAAGTCAGAAGAGCAATAAGATAGCTTAAACCCCAAAAAGCACCAGGGACAGACAAATTCTCCACTAAATACTATAAACTGGGAGGGATAGAATTTCTGAAATATTCCTTAATAGATAATAGATATTGGAGATAATTTGTAACATTAAATGCATAAGAAACAATATAAACAGTATGTTAAAAATATTAAAATATTAAACACAGTAAACAGGTCCTGGTCTCAGCTAAACTACACTTACCTTCCTTATAATGACAGCAAGAATTATGGAGTCGTACTTGTACCCAATTGGATCTCCATAGAACAAAAAATGTATAACTAGCTCCCAATTCTTTTTAACTACATGCCACTTAAAGAAAAGAAAAAAGGAGGCATAAACTAATACCATCTCCCAGGGCCATGCAGAGGTTAAAAAATGGGAGTACAGTACCAGAAACAATGTAGTTAATATAGATAGGACCCTCACCATCAATGAAGTAAAAGCTGTAAAGTTATCCTTACTCAAAGAAAAAATATGGGTGGTCTACTCTGAAGTGAAAAAAAAAAAAAAAACATCTCACCAAATGCACTACATCATTGGATACTAAATCTATTACTATTAAGTAAAATAGAATAATAACATGTAATAAGACATGTTATAGTCTGGGAATTCCAAGATGGCTGCATGCTGATCATTAGCTTAATTTTAGCTTTAATTTTAGTTCTTCCAGTGTGAAAACAGAAATGGAGAAAAAAGGGCCAGTGAGATTGTCAGTTTGGTTAAAATTCATTTACCGGTTAGTAAGTACACTGCCTGGAAGCCAGCAATGAAGAAATTTGTAGAACATGAAACAAAATCAACCAGAAAAGGTGAAGAGAAAATACTAGCTGGGAAGTATGCTGCAGCTGTTCAGCAAAAAGCACTTCGAGCTTGGCACAAGACATGGCTCTCTTAAATGTATAAGAAAGAAGTAAATCAAATGTTCTCAGATGTGATTACAATAAATGGAACATTCAAGGGATATATCGTCTCCAATAATAAAAATCTGGAAAAATACAAGAATCTTTAACTAACTATTCACATAAAGAGATACAACTGCAAAAGATAGAGCTTGAAATGAAGACAAGCCTGACTAGGTATGAGGCTTCTCAAGAAGAGCTGTTTCAAAAAAATCCTAGAGTTGAAGACAGAGTGCACAGAAAAAAAAATTTGCTGTACCAGAGAAACTGGAAGGAACAGATTGTATTAACTTTATGAAAGCACAAATAACCAAAGGGACTGCTATTCCACAGTAGAATTTGTCAATTAAAAGGGTATGCTGCGGACCTAGTCATGAGACAGCAGCCAAGACCAATATTAGTAAAGATGCAATCTTACTAGCAGAATGAGTTGATCTTGACAAAACTGTGGTAGAAATGAAAAGTATTAAAAATTGGAGACTGCGGAGTATTTGTGGAAAAAATGATTTTTTACTGTACATCAGGCAAAGGAAAAGCACATTTATATCAGCAATCCTGGAGTGTTGAGAGGGAGGTGTGAAATTCAAGCTACTGTATCCAGCTGTCTTCAGAATATCTGTTTCTATGGGATCAAAGAGATTTTCGAATGTAGAACAGGCTAAGGAGGAAATGAAAAAATATCCAACAAAAAGTGACACCAAGCAGAATGGGAATCTGCTTCTCATTCTTCTTTCACAAAAATCTAGAGAGACTATGCTAGTGAAACCTTTTCTAGTTTTCTGAAGGGAAATGCTTCTGAGACTAGTGTTAAGAGATGGAAATGATCAGTAAGAAGACCAGCAACATGGAAATTAGTGAATAAATGTGAGACTATAAAGCATCAATCAAATTTGTAAATATGGCTTTGCAAGAAAAAAATGGCTGAGAAAGACTGTATTTTTGTTGACGTTGTTAAACTTGTGGGTTGACTGTAAATAGTATGTCACACTTTATGCCACACTTTTTAAGGATATTAAGGGGGGAAATAAATAACTGTAAGTAAACAATTTTTGTTCTTTTTTTGGTATGTGTGAGAACATTCTATGATATAACCTGCATGTTATATTGTAAACAAGTTTTGTATAGTGTACAGTCTATTTTAAATGTGATAGGGGTGTTTTCAATGACTGTTTTACATGTTAAGGTTATTAAACAAATACTTTTTTGTAATTGTAATAAATATAGGCTACATACTACAACAAGAAAAAAAGATAGACAGAAGCAAGTTTACATAAATATAATGTGATCTTGGACTGCTGATATGGGGTTAGGATGTAAAATTCTATTGATTATATTATATGTAGAATTGAGATAATAGTTTCCTTTGTTTTTACAAGGGAGGATATTTAGATTAATTTCCTTGTCTTAAGCTACTGTATAAACAAATTTTATTTTAAGCAAATACATTGAAAAAAATATGATGAAATAATAAAAGGCTTGAAAATGCTAAGTTTCTTACATCTGCAATGATATTAGCTTGTTTTTTTCATTATCAAATGCTCTGAGAGACAAGAAGTCTGCATCTGAAGGCAGTTGTCCAGTGGAATTCTGTACATTGTGTTCTGTGTGAAATTTACAAAGACTACTTCATGCATCTGCAAAGTTTTACCTTTTTTTTCTTATTGTTGAATGATATTACAGTGTGACAAGCTGTCTGCAGATGCAAACCATTGCCCTTGAGAGTTCTAACCATTTTTTGCAGAGGTAAATACAATATTTAAAGGTAAAATGACAAGCAGTTCAGTGAAAAAATGAAGTCTGAAATTATGGGAAGTGAATAAAAGATAGTATCCTCCCCAGCAGCCTTAATACTTAATGCATTTACTAGACCAGTACACAATTTAATTTTATTTAAAAGTAGTTAGTAAACTTTTTATTAGGGTAAAAGTCTATGCATTCTGAAAGGATACAGATTATTTTTCACATGGGGTAGATATTAGAAAGTAGCAGGCAGCAATTAGTCTAAGCAGGAACATAGCTGTAACATGATTTAGCATGGATAACCATAATTTTAGATTAGGTAATGCCCGTGGATACATCTGTTGATTTGGGGTCATTGTTCCAATCTGGTGGGTTAAAATTCAAACATGAAAATGTACATAATTTTGAATGTTTGAGCTAAGTTAATAGGGGATGGGGTGTTCTGAAATTGTATTTTGTTTTTTTGCTTGAGGGTTTTCATTAAAGCAAAAAGTCTTGAAAATATGATCTAGGTTCAAATGGAGATGTGAAGAAATAACAATATAAAATATACACCTGTCAAACATTAACATGTACATGTAAGATAAAAGTTGGAAACAGACATTCAAAATCTGCCATGTATAATATGTGAAATTAGTATATATTTTATCATAATGACTACTCTATCCATATTATCCTGAATGTAAATGGCCTTACTGGCATAGACAAAAAGAAAGAGTATTGACTTATATAAAGAAATGCAGAGTGCCAACAGCAATGCTGCAGGAGAACATTTGTAAAGAAATGAGCATGTGAAATTGACACAGAAAATATTTCAGGATAGATATTCATCAGAATATCAAGGACAACTGAAAAAGGAGTAATAACACTGATTGCTAGAGGGGCTGCAATAGTGATAGTAGAGGTAAAAAAAGATAATAATGGTTGATTTGTGCTAGTAAGAGGCTAATTACAATGGAGGAGGATTGCAATGGCACATACTTCTATTCCACTGAAAACTTCAATTATGGAGCTTAAGAAATTTTTGAGAGAAATAATCAGCTTTCAGCAGGGAAGAGTAATATTATTTATCAGTGGCGACTGCGACTTTCTATGTAATAGTAAGGATATATTGGGGGGACTTAGAAAGAAAAACATGAGAACGGAGGTAAGATTTGGGCAGAAATTTATGAAAATCTTTGGTATGTAAAATGTGAATTCAGTAGTAGGAAGTCAAACAGAATTTACAAATTATTTCCCAAGCTACAATGACTGGGTAGACTCGATATAAATCATATTTCACAGGAACATGTTCATTTCATTAAAAGTTTTGACACCTATCCAATAACTATTTCAGATCATTCACCAATAAAAACTAAGATAAAAATTCAGGATAATGAAATAAAATGAGAAACTGGCATTTCCTACCTACCTGTTAATAAGAGAGAAATTTAAATAATGGGTAGAGGAAAGTATTCAAGAGTTATTAGAGAAGATAGACATTTCTTCAGAGGGGTTATTTAGTGAGTGGGATAAAATAAATTGGATTTCAGAAATTAGGCTAGAAATAAGAGAGAGAGAGATGTGATTAAGAAGTAATAGGAATTATATAGAGGGGCTGACAAACAGGAATCTCACAATACAAGAAAAGGAGCAAATTCATACAAAAATAAATAAATAAGGGAGTATTTGGATAATATGCAAGAATTTAGAAAGATTACGGTTAAGAACTATTTTTTATAACTCCAGAATATAAAAACATTTTGCACAATGATATAGGCAACAGTAAATAGAAAGGGTTATCTACAAACACGGGATGATTTATGACATAAATAACCAGAGATGCTATATAGATATTAGAGATATTTTGGAAATGTTATGAAAATTTGTATAAACTAGAGGAATAAAGAAATGAAGAAAAAGTGCAAAACGAAATATTTATTAAAGAATGAATTATGCCAAAGTTAGAGGAAAATAAGGTTCATCAACTAATAGGTAAGACTGAAGGAAGTGAGACAAAATGGAAATGTATAATCAATCTGCAGGGATGTCTCCATGAGTAAACAGTATTCCCGTGGAAGTTTGGAAGTTAGGAGGGAAGAAAGTGATGAAGATCTAGGAGATTTTGTTTAATAGCATTTTACAAAGAGAGGAAGCACCAGCATCTTGGAAGAAAGCTATGATGGCTGTATTACCAAAAGAGGGTAAAGACCCACCAGACCCAGTTTCATGTTGAACCATTTTAATTTTAAACCATGATTATAAAGTATTTATGTCTATACCAGCTAAAAGAGTAGAAACAGTGTTGCCAAATTTGATAGAGATTGATCAGTGTGCTTTTTGTGGAGGGGAGTCAAACATTTGACAACATTAGTAGGATAGTGATGAGCTTGAGAGAAGCAGAATGTGAGAAAACAGCACTGTTGTTGGTGATAGCATTTGACAGAGTAAGCTGGGATTTTATGAATAAGACAATGGAAGCATTTGCATTCCCTGATACATAGGATTAATTAGGAGGACAAATGAAGGGTCATGGAAGAATCCCCTCCAATAAACTGTGTTTGAACAGAGAAACCAAGTTGTATTCTCTTTCTCTTTTTGTTATTTCTGTTATATTTAGTGCTATTGGCAATGAAAATAAGGGACAGAGATATTCAAGGATATAGTAGGGTCATCAAGAAAGGTTGGCGTTATTTGCTGATGGCATTATTTTTCACTTGATAAATCCAGAAAAGGACATATTCGTGTGGTAGAACATTTTTAGACAGTTTAAAGTCTTTGGGATATAAAATGAATGAAGATAAAACAAAAGCTACAGCCTTAAATCATGTACCTGTCATAATAAGATGAAGTATTTCAGAGTATGAATTAAATAGGCTTCTGTTATGGCAGCTAAGGTTATGTGGGAACTGACTAAACAAAAGTTAATACATAAAATGAGAAACTTTAAGCTCTTGTTTATGTATATGGATAGTAAGATACAAGCACTGAAAATGTTTTAGTTCTTCAGTTTTATATACAGGTCAGGTATATTTTTATCAACTAAAGGAGAAGTTGTGGACAATAATTAATAAAAATTTGAAAGAATTTATCTGGTACTGGAAGAGGACAAATGTTAAGTGGGATAATCTGATCTTCCGAATAGAACAGGGTGAATTAGGATTATCTGATTTGAAAGGATATTTAAGAGCTACACATATAAGGGTCATAAACATAACACAAGCATAAGGTTATAAATAAAAGTGAAAATAGATGATGATGAAGCATGGGATGGGGTTTCAAGAAATAGACAGTGGAAATTTAGATGCACATCCTTAAGGAGAGTAATAACAAGCATATAGAATATTATATTCAGACAAATTGTAGAAAGTATTCTAAGAACTAAGCCAACATGGGAATGGAGAAAGAAGATTTTGCCAATAGGAATGAATGCAAGTAAGAGTCCAGAAAACAGACAAGAGAAGGCTGGAATTTGATGGATAAAACTTTTAAATGAACCAAGATATTAGGAGCAAATAACTAGAGAGGGAAAGGTAATAGAGTGGGATGAGGCTAATAAGAACTTTGGACTGTGGGTTAGAGACTGCTTTCCCTACAAGAGATTATTATCAAAGTACTGGCAAAGACAAGGGATAGGGGAATCCTAAGTAAAAAGTAAAAAAAAAATGCCATGGTTTGGGTCAAATCTAGAACCGAAGCAGCTGTTAAGAAATGGATAATTAGTAGGGAATATATAATATTGCCTGCTAACTATTAAGAATCAATCAAAGGAAGTTAGAAAAGAATTGAAAGAAAGACTAGAAAAGCAGTTCACAAGGGAACAATGGGAGGATATATGTATGGCGTCTAACTATGCAACAAATTCCAAAAGCTTTAAGATTTTTGCTTGAAATTATTTGCATATTTAATTTTATACCCAAAGCTGACTGCAAAGAATCTTCATCAGGTAGATGGAAAATGTTGGATGCATAATGGGGAAGAAAAGTTAACTGGGAACATGTTTTTGTGAGTGTAATGAGTTGGCAGATTTTAAGAACTTCCTACATAGTAGTTTTATCTAACATATTGAGGGGAGTAAATAATTGTAACAAAGAAAATGGTTCTTTTCAGCTAGGACACATTACCCATATTGCCCAGACATAGTAAGACTTTATTAATTCTATTGACCAGGAAAAGTAATTACTAGAGAAAGGAAATTAAAGTAAACCAACTGTATTTGAAGTATTAAGAATTGCAAATGAGATAAATAAACAGCCAGTTAGATGTTTAGAAAAAGAAGAAACAAATTACATAGGAATAAATGGAATTTGTGGAAATGATGCGTGCAGAATAGTGTTCAGAAGAAGTCAGATTTAAGGGAAAGCAGGAATTGAGCAACTGATGTAATGTTAGACTAAATAACAGTTGTTATAAATAAATAAATATAATTTATAATGTATGTAAATGAAAAAAATGTGAATATGGTTTGTTTCCTTGTCTATTAATGTATGTGCGCCTATGTTTTAAGTGCTAATTCAATAAAGATGTTTAAAAAAAGAAATACTATAGTCCAGTGTTGAAAGATCCAGTTTAGTTCTATATAATTTGTTGTATTTCTTCCTCATATGAGGTCAGTTTTGATATCCCATGACCATTAGACCAATCATTCAGTTGTGGATTAAAGTCACAGGTGTGCCTGATTTTAGGAAAGGAGGGTCTCAAATAACTCCCATTTAACCATCTGCAGCACTCGCATCAAACTTGCTTTGGCCCTTGATATCCATTAGTGCTCATCTGCAGAGTTGGAAAAGGCCAAAAAAATTTCTACCCATGCCTTAGCACTGGAAAGGCTGGTTTTGTTTGGAGATGTACCATATTCCAGCAATTTACATAGGTTTCTTGGGCCCTGATTGCTCCATTGTGTAAGTGATTCCCTTTCTTGCCGCCAGTTTTCATCTCTGTCTTTATCTTTCCATCTGTTTTGGAGTTAGGCCCATTCATAGTCATATGATAATATTTCAATACCATCTCATTGCATTAAGAAAACATAACTTGACACCGTTCCACTGGAGGAGTAGGTGCAGCATATGGTTCTTTGTGTTAAGAGATTTAACACCCCCATTAGATCTTTTCTTACTATTGAGAGAAATGGGCCTCTGACATTTCTTGCAAATTCCCACTTCTTCTTCTTATTTCCATGCGAGCAAGCTGAAGCTTTCTGCTTGCTATTGTGACCACAAAAAAACTCTTACTTCCATCTTTCTTGGCTAGAAGCAGGGCAGAGTATAACACAGATAATCTATAACCTATTTCACTAACTCTTTCTTCAAAGGCTGCATACATTGCCTAAGTTGATACAACCAGTGGGAGTAATTAGCCATAAAGTGGAGAAAGTTCTCCCTCAATGCACACCTTTTTCTCTATGGCTCTGTTGTATAACCCAGCCCTTGTCTGGGAAGACTGAAAGCCAATGAGGATATGTCTGGTGAAAGCCTTTTCTGAGAAGATAGGACACGAGTGGTGGACCATATTGATGGCTTAATTTAGTTACGCTGGTAGTTGAATTACCTTCTTTAAAACGTGGGCAAAGAAAGGACACAATTAAGAGCCCCTACACTATTTGTTATACCTTTCACTCTTACATTACTCAATGGCTTCTGAAATCCAGGTCATCAAGATTGTTAGTGTGGAGACTTAGATCTTTATTGATATTTGTCATGCTTTTTCCTGAAGCATCTGCACTGTCTTGTAGTGACTTTACAGTTTTCTTTAAGGCTTCCAACTCTGCTTCCAAGTGCTCAACATAAGTTTGCTGTCATGATGCTGAAGTATGGGGTCCCTATTACATCATCAAAAAGTCACTTCAGCGAACGGCACATACATCAAACATGCTGTTTATCGAACCTTCGTAGTGAGATCATGGTACAGTGAAGACTGGAAAATTTGCCCTTTCCTCACAGTAGATTGATCTTGGAGTTGGTATATATAATTAGCGGGGGGTATGGGGGCAGCCCCCTACAAGAGTGTAATTTGATGAATGGCATGTTTGATTTAAGTGCCGTAGACTGAAATGACTTTTCAATGATGTAATAGAGACCCAAAGTATGATATGCCTCCACTTCCAATACTACTACTAATGAAAGCCTCTTAAAGAGTATTAACATCCTTTCATTCAAGGAAACTTTTCTGAAGTGGTCCATAACATTGGAGCATTCCTTGCTCAATTCTGAGTCCATCTCAGTATCAGTTACAGGGGGTTCCCTTCAGAATTTCGAACTACTGAAATCCCGAATTTCAGTAGCCCAAGACCAGAAGGACAAAAGTGCAGAATACAGAAACACCAAAAACGTGAAATTCAAAATCTGGAAGTTCGAAGATTTTAAATTAGCAGTTTTGGTGTTACAGTGTGTGAGTGGGTGGCTGGAGATGTAGGTAAGTGTTTGTGTTTTATGGGTTTTGGGTAAGGGCTTTAGTGTGTGTCTGTGTGTTTTGTTAGTGTGATGTATGTGTGCGAGGGGAATGTAGCTTGTGTGGTGGTGTTTTTGTGTGTTTGTCTGTGTAGTGCAACCTCTGCATTATTATATTTAAGTAGGGGGGTGTGGGGGGCACAGCCCCCCACATGGGGGTACAGGTGGGCTTGCCCCCCTGCTTGTATGTAGGGTAGATGTTTGTGTATGTGAAGGGAGGTGTATGTTTGTGTTTGCGGTATGTTTAGTGTAGAAGTCGGGATTTTAAATTTCGCGCTTCTGGGGTTTCAGGTTTTTGAATTTTTGGCTTCATGGTCTCGAGATACTGAAATTCGAAATTTCAGTATTTTGAGATTATGAAGTGAATCCATTACAGGCTATATCTGAAGAGTTAACAAATCACTTAAAGCCTGGCATCACAAAGAAGAATGAATTAAGCAACCATCTTTTCTCTGGCAGCCAAGTCCCCTTGCTTATCATATTTAATACCCTGAAAAAATGTGGGAATCTATCGGGGGACAAAGTCACTATTATTAAAACCAAAGCTATATCAGTAAGTCTAATCTACTTCATGATAAATGTGGGAATCTATCAGGGGACAAAGTCAATATTATTAAAAACCAAGTAGTATGAAGCACAAAACACTCCACCAGATCCACGACTGGTAAAATTTAATAGTGTAGACACAAAGATACATAAACGTTAAAAACAGGTACATTTTCGTCACCAACTTCTTCAGATAACCTAAACACACCACCACCTTCATTTAAATATCATTTCACAGTTAACCCCACCCAATGAAAGCTTACAATGACTCACAGTTCCTAATTGATTAATTAAATATAAGTTACTGCAACCTTCAAACTTCCCTGTCACAATCCCACTTGATGCTGATATAAAGTGCAATGTGCATAACAATTATAAATGAATTGATGTGTATCAAATAAATATCAAATACATACATGTATAAACCATTTAAATCCACTTATATATAACAAATGTATACATTTATACCATTTGAGTTGTATACCTTACTTTAGTTAAATATGTTGTGTCTTTCGGCTTTTCCTGGTTAGGGGTCGCCACAGCGGAACTCCGGTCCACTAATGATTGGCAGTAGATTTTTACGTGCCGAGTTGCCAGCCTTGATGCACAACCTTCAACGAAGGTACGCCCATTCACGCATGTCTCCACACAGAAGACGCTCTAGCTGAGAATCGAACAGGACAACGTCTTACTGTGAGGCACCATCTAGTGGACAATCATAAAAACTTCTTTTTTTATATAAAAAACTTTTCTCTCTCTAAAACCTTTTATAAAACTTTTTATATAAAACCATTTTATCAAATAAAAATTCTTTTATATTCCTTTGTAAGATATATTCAAATAGTTCAAGCCCTATCTATAACTTAGCAGATCTAAGCTTTAATACAGGCATAATAGAGATCATATAGTTTTTTACATGCTTCCAATACTACTTGCCAATACAGCTCTCTGTATTCAACCCTTGTTTCCCATGGTCCACCTCTTGGGTCAATAGCTACGGTCTCTAGAACAAAGAATCCAAATTCAGCTCCCTTACATACACAGGAATGCATATATAGGGCATTATTTTCATGTCTCATTTTTATATCATCGAAGTGTTCGTATAACCTCTGAGTTTTGTCTCATTCTTCCCTATGTAAAATGACTCACATATTTTACAAATCGCTAAATATATAATTCCTTTGGTGTTACAATTCACAAAAGAATTCAAGTATAACTTCTTGTTACGAGATTTTAAATATATTGAAGCTCCTGTTAATAAATGGGAACAGTAATTGCAACTACCACATTTAAATAAACCTTTTTTACTATTCCTAGAGTGTCCTTCACTTCTTCCTATTTGAGTGCCCATCTCTAACAAATTCTTAATATTTTTACCTTTTCGGTATGTGTACTTTATTTCTTTATCAAAAATATAATCCAAATTTGATATCTTGGAAAAATTCAACCATTCTTTTTCTATAACCTTTCTAACCAGACCAGCTTGTCCATCATATGTGAGCGTAATACCTGAACTGTAGTTATCTCCGTCGTTATCTGCTGCATCATTAAATGCATGAATAGAGTCTAATTTTCCAAGTATAGGGGCAAACCTGTTTTTTCTTCCCTCTATTACCTCTAGACTGATTTGTGTCAGCAGGTCCTATGGATAACTCCTATCAAGAAATAATTTTATAATGTATCAAACTTCTTTAAATGTTTCATCTTGAGATGTCACCTACTTGCCCACACCAGTTGTCCCCTTACAACACCTTTCTTCTGATGTGGCGGGTGAGAACTGGTGTAGTACAAGTAGGAATTGGAAAATGTCTCCTTACGGTAAATTTTAAATATAAAATTTCCACCAACTTTCTGTATATTGACATCTAAATAGTTCATTTGTTCTTTATTAAATTCATAAGTGAAACTTAAAAAAGAAGTTGAACCATTAATGTAATCAAAAAATTATTTGAATTTATCTTCTGTACTAGTCCATAGGATACAAATATCATCCAGAAATCTCCCATAGTATTTCCAATGCTGGTGAAAATGAGAATTTAATACAAAATTCTCTTCCCAATATGCCATCATTAAATTTGCATATGTGGGGGCACAATGTGTGCCCATGGCTACTCCATTCATTTGTTTATAATATTCACCTTCAAAATTAGTACAAGAATGGTTCTAAATTCATTGAAGTTGATACCTTTATAACCTACCGACATCTCTTCAAACCATTTCAGCCCCAGTTCATGTGGTATACATGTGAAAAGATCAATCACATCCAAAGTTACAAAACTTAAATCTTCACTAAATTTTGAACTGTCTAGTCTCATCAAAAGATCCCATGAATCATTTAAAATGTTTTTATTACCTTTGACTAGGTCTTTAATCTTTTTATCCACATATTTAGCTAGTGGTGCAGTAACAAAACTCTCTGACGATACTATGGGTCTTAGAGGAGGGTTGTTTAAATTTTTGTGCACTTTGGTTATACCAAATATTGTTGGTACCCTAGGCTTTTCCACATATAAAAAAAATATGTATCCAAATTAATCAAACCTTCCAATAATAAATCATTTAGAATCACATACATTTTCTTATAAGCAATATTCACTTTGTTTATAGATACTCTATTATATTTTTTGTATCACTTAAAAGTTCTTGCATTTTCCCTTCATATGTGATATAATCCATTAACACACCCCTCCCTCCTTATCAGGTTTCATTACCCTAAGATTTTTGTTCCCAACTACCAATGTCAACATTTCTTTTTCCTCGGGTGTTATGTTTGATTGTAGCCTCTGACATTTCAATACTTTCCTTATTTCAGTTTCTAGTAATTTCTTTTTCCTTGGGTGTTATGTTTGGTTGTACCCTCTGACATTTCAATACTTTCCTTATTTCAGTTTCTAGTAATTTCTTTTTCCTCTGGCGTTATGTTCGGTTGCACCCTCTGACATTTCAATACTTTCTGTATTTCAGTTTCTAGTAATTTCTTTTTCCTCAGGCATTATGTTTGGTTGTACCTTCTGACGTTTCAATACTTTCCTTATTTCAGTTTCTAGTCCTAGTTCAAAGTTCCACAATTGAGGATGAATAGGTGGGTTAAACACACTTCGTTTAAACAATTCACCCTGCTTATTAATAAACTTCTTTCCTTTAAAAAACAACTCCATATTTTTCCTCCTAATAAAAAGTGGATCCGGTGGAGTGTTTTTGTGCTTCATACTACTTGGTTACTAGTTTTCCTAGCACTTCATTCCTGTTTTTCAATATTATTAAAACCAAAGCTATATCAGTAAGTCTAATTTACTTCCAAGAGTTCTAGAGGAAGTACTTTTTCCTGTGTGCACCTAATAAGTTGAAGTATCTTGGCATTTAAATGGCTAAATCACTAAAAAAGTCAATGCATTTGACTTATAAAGATATATCATAGAATATCAGTGCATTTCCAGCAGTGATATAGAAACAAACATCACTAAGTAAACATGCCAAGCACTTATAGTACCAAAATTCCATTTATTCCATGACTGTTTTTTGGTGTCATTTCCTGAAGTGGAGTGGGTTAGGTTTTGAATTAGATCAGGGTGATAAACTGGTTCATTTTACCGTGTTTTTAAACAATGCTCGGGCTCTGGGTTATCCACGGGTAACAAAAAGTGAAGTGGCAGGTAACGGAGATTCTATGGGAAAAGCACTTATCACATATTTCATGGGAAAAATAGAGATATGAAGTTCATTTGGAGGGCTGTTAGTGTCTTATCTTTATCTATGCTAGAACATGGCAGTATTAGTAGTTTTGTAGATGCCAAGTTATGAGACTATATGGAAAAGTATTGTGTTAGATACTGAGTCCAATTGCCCAGGAACTTGGGTTGGTTTGAGGCTTTCTTAGGGTGTAAGGATATTTGAGGACTCCCCTGAAGTTTGTGAGGCAAGGAATGAAGTGCATATAACTTTTAAGACTCCTGTCATCTATAAAAGATGCATTCCTCCCTAATCGGTTACCAATGGACTAAGAGAGGAATGTTAGTTCTATATTGAATTTGGGAAAGGTTATAGATTCCATTGAGATATTGCTACCAGCTCCTTAGAGAAGGCCAAATTCTATCTTGGCTGGAAGCTAGAAAAAAATTCAATATACAGTGCCGACTTTACACCTCAAGTAACTGGGTATAAAAGGGATTTCAAAACAATGCTTTTGTACAAGTGAGAGGAATTACGGGCTGCTGAGTAGTCATATTGATTATGGATATACAAGAATGAAAAAGACTGAAGAAAGGGATTGATCTCAAAATTATACAGTACCTCAGCAATATATAAACACCCCATTACTATTAAGGCTTAAACTGGGCAGGGAGAGGCTGCTTGGTACCCAATTAGATGAGAGGACATGAATAAGTCACCTGCATTTAGTTAGAAAATTAACTCAATCAAGGAATTCCATAGGATTTGGGTGGAAGTGTCTCCACAAACAGTTTTTCATCCCTTCAAGATTGGAGAGAATTTTCCCAGGAACAAAACCAGGTGCTGGAGATGTTCCTCAGAGAAGGCAGATAATTGGTACATTATATTTTACTCATGTTCAAAACTAGAAACCTGTAAGAAGATGATGTGTCCTTATCACAGAGGTGCTCCTGAGGATATCTTGGTTACACCTAGGCTGGAGAGAAGAGGAAAACATATCACCCTCTAAACAAATTCTTCTAGCTTTAATTTTATGTGTTGCTAAATGTAGAAGAATTAAAACTCATACTAGATGAGCTGATGTGGAAAAAGGATGACTAAAAAAGTGATTGGATAAAAAAGAGAACCCTCTAGGCTTTCAGTAGCACTGTTAAATTTACATGGGAAAATTTACAGATTAATCCAGTGCTACCCAGGCTTCATGTAAGTATGTTACATATGTAAATAGCTATCATTATGTTTATAGTTAAATAAGATCCGTATTAACTATGAAAATGATACATCTATGTCCTGGTTGTGAGTAATTGTTTATTTGCAATTGCTGTACTTGTAATACGCAGTATTTATTTTCCACTGTTTTTCTTCAAGAAAGTTTTTCAGGAAAAAAAAAAAACAGAAACAAGAAAGGGGATTGTGTAGCAGAAAAACTCACAGAGGAAGAAGGAGAGATAATAGAGGAGGAAGAAAAAAGTTAAGGAATGCTTCAGATATTACATCCAAAACATGTGATAAAAGGAGCAAAGTGGAAAATATGAGAAATGGTACTAGCTGGATCAAAGTCAGAGGAAGAGACTATATGGCAATATATACTTTAAAGAATTTAAAAAATAGTATTTGCAATGATAGAAAATATTTATTTATTTATTTAACATTTGTTAACTGGGAAAGTCCAACTAGAAACAAAGCCAATTTTCAGCGGAGGGCCAGGGAGAAACGCTCCAGATGCATGTCTTTGTAATGTGGGAGGAAACCGTAGCACCTGGAAGAAACCCACATGAACACAGGGAGGACATGCAGACTCCACACAAAAGGCACCCCAGCTGAGAATCAAATCAAAGAACCTCTTGCTGTGAGGCGACAACCCTACCGCTGCACCACTGCGCCGTCATATGGTGGAAGTCTCAATGTAATTCTGTAAATGGGGGTGGGGTTGACTATCTGGACGATCCTAAAGAAGGAATATGGAAATGATAAACAATAATAAATAACAATAATAAATGGAAAGACTGAGGGTAATAGTGATACCAAAAAGGGGAGGAAGCCAGGCATTTGTAGGTTACTACATGCCAGTTTTGCTAGCAAACTCAGATTTTAAGATATTGTGTAAAAAATGGGAAAAGGGGTTGTGGAGGGATGAATGGATTAAATGTCCTAGAAAGAAGTTTCGATGGGATCCTGCCATGAATATAGAATACTTTTTTAAGGAGCCATAAAGTTGAAGAAAACTGGAGAATTTTGACTTAATTCTGCATGGAAGAGAAGAGGAAAGAGAGATAACAGTCCTATTTGACCTGCAGAAGGCCTTTGACAACGTGATGCTGTCTTCAATTGTTAGGCATTAAAAAGGAAGCCAGGAGAGAAAATATATATATTAGATGGATCAAATCAATTTTCAAAAATCAGCGACAAAGGCATCGATAAATAGAACATTTTCAGGGAGGCGAACGAAGCAAGGCAGGATTCTTTATCCTTGTCATAGCGGAACTGCTGAGAAAAATGAGGTAAAAACTAAGACACCTAAAAGGGAGAAGCAAATATAGTCATCTTTCTTAATGTATGCACATAAATGGAGATCACACAGAATAACCGAAGAAATGAAGCTAGCAATTCGTATCCAAGTTAATAAAAAAACTTCAATGTAAAGCACAAGGGCCACAACTAACTTGGATATGAATTGGACTGTTTCTCACAAGCTGCTTTAACGGCCGCTTTGTGGAACTGTGAATTGTTTTATACCTTTTAGTTATTGTGAGTATTGTGACATTGAACTGTGGTTGCAAGCTATTCGCTCCACTTCCTACATGATTTGGTTACTGATTTAGTGTGTGTGTGTGTGTGTGTGTGTGTGTGTGTGTGTGTGTGTGTGTGTGTGTCTCCTTGCTATTTCCTTCTAAAATGTTACATTATTTTACTCATCAGTATAGTAATAGCTCGACATTGGGAAACACAAAAAAAAACAAGACTTTCCATGACAAATTCTAAAATGATCGTAAATAGGGTAAAAGTTAAAAGGAAAAGGAATAATATGTTACAGTGTTTGACACAGAAAATTAATAAATGTAAGGGAATGCTTAACACAGCTAATAAAACAAATCTGGCTAGTTCAAAGTAAAAAAATGTATTTCATTAAGTGTTTATTTTATATTGACTTTGTTCCAGCTGAAATCACTCAACTGATTTCATTCAAATTTACTTGGAAAACAGTTGGTGATTGCTTATGCTTGGTTTCTAAAATGTTTATTGTATTATTAGAAAAGTGTTTTATATAACAGATCAGAAATGATGATGATGACCCAGTAGCAGGAAGTGACCGCTGGGTCATAACCATGCAAAAATGCAGGGAGCAGGTTATATGTGCCTGATATGAAATATTGCAGTATGAAAAAGAAAGATTTATATCAGTTTTGTGTTTTTCTTCCTTTTTGACAGTTTCCACAACTACAACAACAACTCCAGAAGGTAACCAGTACTTCTTTATATATTTCTATCTTTCTAAGGTTACAGCTTGAGGACAACTCATCATCTACTAGGATTAAGATTTTGTTTCTGGTGTTTCTGTGTGCTGCTGGATTATTTTTTTTAGTAAGATTAGTGCTATGGTTTATCCTTATCAGAGTATTTCATATATAAGTTTGATTATGCCTGGAGATGAATCCCATAGCTATGCTTTAGACATTGTAATAGAAAACATTCCTCCCAGTATACCCAATAAAACCTATTGCAAGCAGTTTGCCATCCTTTCCTGTTCTTATTTCTAGCTCCATGGCTTCCCTCTCCACACACACACACAAACACACACACACACACACACACACACACACACACACACACACACACACACACACACACACACACACACACGCGCAAAAGCACTCACAATGTTACTTTTAATTCTTGCTCTGCATGAAATGACTTTTTTTCTTATATACTGTACATAAATATAAATATTTCAAGTATAGTAATTAATGTCCTTCTAGCCTGCCCATATAACAGAACAGTTGTTCGTATAATAAGTGTCCAGGCTGTTCTTACAATATATCTAAACTAGCGCTTGCTTTAATGTAATTTGATAGTCTGTTCCATGCATCAGCTGCTCTCTCAGAGAACCAGTTAGTACACTTCTCATTCCTATGGAATCTTCTACATAGGCTTTGTGATGATGCTGTACTACTTAAGCAATAACCAACTCATAGGTGTGGGTATATTGAGGATTTACCCACAGCTGGCAATATGTCAGTGGTATGGTATATCTGCAAACACAGGGGAACAAGTTCTTGCCTCTTGTGCCTGGAAGTAATGAGAGTATGGGAATGGTTAAGCTATGCATAGCACTTTCTCATAGCAGTGCTTAAGCCTGGTCTAGCTAAGTCACTTACAGACACACTCAGCAGATGTATACTAATGCCTCATGAGTTGCCCCTAAGCACATCTACTTCAAGGATGAGTTTTCATCACTGGGGGAAAACTTGTTGCAGTCTGTTTGCATCCCCACCTATACTAAGTGCAATAACTTCTTTCCCATCATCCCCTGAAAAGTGACATATTCCAGGAATGTTCTAGTCCCCCACAGAATGTAATACTGTGAAAGGCAAAAATCATTCTCATAGTCCCTTTGAGGCTCCAAAACGTCTCTGGCCTCAAATTCCAGAACCTTATTAATGTTTCCTGTCTCACTCATCAGGGAAGGCTTATTCAGATATTCATTGCCTAAAGTAAACTGTGCATGTTTTTCCATTTCCAGTAATGGCCAAATAAACAATGTTTTCACTATTACAATCTGCTAGTACATGAAACACATATCGTTGTCCTGAATCTGGATGTATAAAAACATTATTTTTCAATATATACTGGCATTGATTACAATTCTTACATGGGTACGTGTCCTCATTTCCTATCCCTCCTTTGTCATGGTGTCTTGCCCCCAGATGAATAACAAGATGTTTTATTTTAACATTGATTTTCTTGATGTGAGCATTTTGAGGGGTGCCTTTGGTGAGGAGTCTGCATGTCCACCCTTCATTCATGTGGATTTCTTCCAGGTGCTCCGGTTTCCTCCCACATTACAAAGGCATGCATCTGGAGCGTTTCTCCCTGGCCCTCCGCTGAAAATTGGCTTTGTTTCTAGTTGGACTTTCCCAGTTAACAAATGTTAAATAAATAAATAAATATTTTCTATCATTGCAAATACTATTTTTTAAATTCTTTAAAGTATATATTGCCATATAGTCTCTTCCTCTGACTTTGATCCAGCTAGTACCATTTCTCATATTTTCCACTTTGCTCCTTTTATCACATGTTTTGGATGTAATATCTGAAGCATTCCTTAACTTTTTTCTTCCTCCTCTATTATCTCTCCTTCTTCCTCTGTGAGTTTTTCTGCTGCACAATCCCCTTTCTTGTTTCTGTTTTTTTTTCCTGAAAAAACTTTCTTGAAGAAAAACAGTGGAAAATTCCATAGAAGTATATATAGGAATAGTATATAGTATATATCACACTCACACCACTATCAAGCCCTGCATAAGCTACACTGGTTAGAATTTCCAAACCTACTTCACTACCACCAACCCAACCTAACCCATCAATTACTGTACCACCCAGACAAAACCCCTGTCCTAACAGATCTACTAAACTTCCACAGCACAAACAGGGAACTACGATTCAGTAATAAAGCCCTAGTAGAAGTCATTCCATATAAAAACAGCTCAGGGGAATTGCTATCCCCTTATGAAGTTGCAAAATTATGGAACACACTACCCCCACAACTCTGGCTACAAAACAACATTGCTTCATTCAAAAGACTCCTCAAATCACGCCTTCAAGAAAACCATCTATGTAATTGTAACGACCCTCCCTGAACCCACCTTCTCCAACCTACTGCTGCAGTCCCCTTACCAAACTCATTTTTACAGTCTTATACTACACCCCTAGGCAGATTGTACACATTATACATATCTAGTACAATCTCATCTCTATTAAGTTGATTTTATTTATATATATATATATATATATATATATATATATATATATATATATATATATATATATATATATATACTATTCAGATGCTTAACTGCTATGTTTTTGGCTACTAATTTCTGCTAACAACTTGACAAACTGTGTTGACCTTGTTAACTCTTGATGCTTTCTGCCTTTCCTATAATTCGTCTAGTCCAGATATAGATTTGCTGTATCCAGGAGTGTTTATAAGCTTCTGAACCCCTAAGTCTTTCTGTGTTGGGGGGAGGCCTTCTAGTTTAATTTTGTTTCTTAGAACTAGCCTGTTTTCTAGTTTCAGCACTCAAATCTGTTTCTTTGAACTCAGCACTTGTTCAGAACTCATTGCAAGCACCAAATAAGCTACAAATTACTACAGCACTCGACTTTCCACATTTGCCTAGAGGAAAACAGTTTTTAGTACTTAATAAATAAGCACTTATCAGGCATGTCTAAGGGTCAGCTCCCGGTGATTTCTCCTGTCTACCTGATGAATCTGGGCATCTTGGGGCAATGCAGCAATTGCTTCATGTACACAGACAACCCTCACCTCCTACCACCCAACACTACAACCTGTGAGAGATGCACTTATAAAGCCAAACTGGAAGCAAAGCTCTCTTCACCCAAGACTGGACTAGACAATCAAGAGGCAAAGGTAAATACTTGCACCACACCACACTCATCACATAGTCCCTCAAAACCTACACCACCAAAACACACACATAGAAACACAAAACACACACCTACATTCACGGAGGCTCTCAATAAAAATCTACCCAAGCAACAGGGACCTCCAGAGGAGAAACGCAAGCAACCTCCACCCCCCCAACACAACCCAAATGACTTATAGCCCACAAACTCAGTGTGCCACTCAACCACAGCCCATAAGGCATAACAACGTGCCTAACACGCTAGTCATAGGTGACTCTATAGTCAGGCACACTGATGTTCCACTCACCAGGCAAAACAAGGAGAAAGTTACTGTCAGCTGCCTGTCAGGTGCCAGGATCCGCCACATAACGCACGCACTCAGGTCACTCCATGACAAGTACAAATATTACTCTGCCATTGTCCATGTTCGTGTGAATGACCTGAGATGTACCTCCCTGGACTACATGAAAAGAGACATGGAGGAGCTGTCCGATCTTGTAGCCCAGGCAGGTATGACCTGAGCCCTGGGTAGCATCCTGCCATTATCCAGAATGATACCACCGAGCAAGGACAAAATGATTGACTTCAACAACTGGCTAAGCTTCTGGTGTCATTCTAAGGGGATCCAGTATCTGTCTGCCTGGGATGACATGATCGACAAACCACAATGCTTTGCCAGAGATGGCCTGCACCTGTCGCACTTGGGATTCCGGATACTGGCTAAGACTCTTGCCACCCTTATAATGCCTTTTTAGGCAAGGTTCAAATGACAAATTCACCACCGTAACAAGTACAAGCAAGCAAAATCTGAGGGTAATGCTACTTAATGCTAGAAGTCTAAGCCTCAAAATGCACTCACTTGAGGCACTCCTTAAAATGGAGAACATCGACATCTGTGTAGTGACAGAGACCTGATTCAAGGCTCCAGAGAGCACCCCTGCACTACCAGGCTATAATTCATACCCCACCTTTTGGCAACCTAAGTTGGACCGAAACACTAAAGGTGGAGGCGTGTCCATATTCATTAAGGATATCCACACCTCCAGACAAGTTGCTCAACATAATGCATCCGAGATTATCCAAGTGCAACTAACTCTGGGCAAGACTGCAATCCAAATTGTAGCTTGCTACAGATCCCCACCATGCCCCAGGATTCCCACTCCTCATTTCTTGATACACTGGAAAATATTAGGGTACAACCTAACACCCTAATAATGGGCGATTTCAACTACCCCACCATTAACTGGGAAAACTACTCATGTATCAACTCTTGTGCTCAATGTTTTCTGGAATTCATAAATTCCAGCACCTTGGATCAACTTATTCACACCCCCACCAGGGGCAGCAATATCCTAGACCTGGTCATTACCAACATGGGCCACCGGTGTTCCACACCAGAGGTCAATTCCTCGTTGGTCAGATCCGACCACAAGCTAAACACCCTAGACATCCACATCCCACCCCCACCCCCACCCCCACCCCCCATTAGGGGAAACCACCGTAAAAAAATGTCTCCAAAGCCAACTTCACACTTTTTAAGACAGAAGTGGCAAATGTCACAACACCCATGCTGACGGGCAATAGAAGTACGACTGCTGAATCCTATACAAATGCACTTTATAAGCACTTACACGAATGCATGGATCGTGCAATCCCTAACAGAATCAAGATGCCATCCTCCAAAAAAAAGGAAGCCAATCTGGTGGTCCCCTGCCATAAACAAACTCTAAAACAGAAGAAAGAACCTGTTGCAAAAAAGAGTAAAATCCCATGATTGGAGAAACTCCGTGGTCAGCCTCAGTAAGAAGCTGAGATCCCTCATAAAATCCTCCAAAGCTCGTTACGAAAACAAAATCACCACTGATTCTAAAGACAACCACAAAGCATTCTATAGCTATGTCAAGAATCACAATGGCAGCACTCAGATCTGCTCTGAGTTACAGCACAATGGCACTAAATATACAGAACTAACTGATATAGCCAGTATCCTGGCAGATAGGTTCAGTGCTAACTTTACCCCTCTCTCAACCCAAAAGGGCCCATCTCTATACTGGAAGAATGCAAAGTTCCTGTAATTATGGTTGTACAGGTAAAAACACACTCTCCAAAGCCAAGAACACAGCATCCATGGGACCTGACAACATCCCAGGCTGCGTTCTACACCAACTACAAAACTAACTGGCACCCCACCTAAGTACAATGTTCAATCATAGCCTCAACTCAAGCTTTGTGCCCACTGAATGGTGCACAGCAATGGTTATCCCACTCCACAAAGGGAAAGCCAAACACAGACCCCAAGAACTACCGCCCCATTAGCCTGATGAGACTGGTCTGCAAGACTATGGAACATTATCATCATGGAACTTATAAACAATGACAATGGTAGTCTCCAAACACTGGACCCTACCCAGTTCAGGTTTGTAAAAGGCATATTATGTCTCCTAAACCTGATAGACTTATTTGAAGCGGTCACCAAAGCCGTAGATGATGGTAAGGTGGTTCGCACAGCCTATCTAGATCTCGCCATGGCTTTTGACACCATCCCCCACTCTGGAATTATAGATAAACTCACTAAACTAGGTATAAATCCCTATGTCACAAGATGGGTTGCCAACTGGCTCACTGACAGAACCCACACTGTGAAAGTAGCAGACTCTAAATCCAACTTCAGACCAGTGACAAGTGGAGTACCACAGGGTTCAGTCCTGGGTCCTCTCCTGTTTGGTATCTACTTCTCTGAAATAAAGGCTAACACAGAAGGTCTTTGGCTAACAAAGTTCGCAGATGACTGCAAACTAGGAGCCATAATCAAAACTCCTAACTATGTGGACATCCTACACAAGGGCCTCACTGAGACAAATGCCTGGTGTCAAAGCCATGGCCTCAAGCTCAATGCCAAAAAGTGCATTGTCATCCTTTTTGGTAAAAACTCTGTACCCATGAACTACCACATAGGCGGTAGTCTACTTAATACCAAAAGTGTGATAAGAGACCTTGGAACACAGGTGGACAGTAGTCTCTCCTTTGATAATCACATCGCCACAGTAGTCAGAAAATCCTTCTACATGGCACACCTCATCACAAAAGGTTTTTCATCCAGGAAAAAAGAGGTCATTGTTCTCCTCTACTCATCACTCATTAGACCCATTATAGAGTACAATGCCCCTTTTGGTATGTACCACACAAGACATCTACAACAACTGAAAAGGCCAGGCCACAGAAATACCTCACAAAGAGGATTACCAGCCTCAAACAGATGCCCTATGCAGACCGTCTCAAAAAACTCCAGCTTTACTCTGTCACATATTGCCTACTCAGAGGCAATCTCTGCCTAACATACAAAGCTATGTCAAACCAAGAGCTGTTGGACATGCTCCACTTAAAGAAATCCCAAACCCTCCAAGCTACATGCTCTGGGGACCTAAACCTTGTCACCACAATAAACAGAACATGCTGGAGCGATAGATTTTCTGGAACAAACTACCTATCTATATCAAACAAAGCTCCTCGTTAGCACTCTTCAAGAAAAATCTTGATTGGATGGGAGAGAGGAAATTCACCCCGGGGATCACTTCTGTGGCTCTGCTTGACAGGGGCACAGAAAAGTAATTTTTTTTTTTGGGTGGCAAAAGCCAGGGTACCATTTTGCTAGGCTTATATAGGCTCTAGGGCCAATAGCTTAGTACCTACCTATCAACCTATGCTACTGTTAATCAGCGTTAAACCTTGTCAACTATTTTTACTTTGGATTTTGAATTTTTGAATTTTCTGATAACTGCTCAAACTCTCTGAACTTTTGTTAATCTTAGAACTATTGTTAGTATTGTCAAACTTTATTTAACTATTGTTATTAATATTCTCTGTAATATGTGGAGCTTTTCTCCCCAGGACTCCGCTGAAAAAGGACACCTGTGTCCAGTTGGACAATCTTGGTAAACAAATGTCAAATAAATAAATAAATAAACAGTAGGAACATGGGGGTCTTTTTTTGTTTTGTTTAAAAACACCTTTATTGAATTATCACTTGTGACATAGGCAAATTTACATTTATTCAAAAGTAATCAAATTGTATTAAATTAACGTTAACAAACATTATACTTCACATAGATTGCTATATATCATATAACCTAAGCAACACTACATAAATTATTCAATTCCTGCCCCTATTTTAAACAAGAAACATCTTTATTAAACCATCACTTATGACATAAGCAATCATACATTTATATAAATTAAATGAATCACACCGACACAATCCTAGTTGCACGCATTTTACATCACAAACCATAGTGACACACTCCGAGTTGCAAACATTATACATCATCTATAATCTACCCAATCATTTTCAGTCAATCAGCAGAGGTTAGAAAGGACTTGGAAGAGAGATTAGATAAGCAATTCACAAAGAAGCAATGGGAGGATATATATATATATGTTTCCCAAATATGCAACCAAATGTAGAAGATTTACGATTTTTGCTTGGAAATGTTTACATAGATAGTTTTATATCCCAAGTAGACTCCAGAGAATTTTTCCTCAGGTGAACATGGGGGTCTTGAGACATTTGCATCCTGTATTTGGCTCTCTGTTGTCTAAATAGCACAATGCCTTCACGTACCATCTAAGTAGTCCTGTGAAATTTTACTATGCATAAAGTGGCAGTATAGATGACATACCAGAAATAAGACTCATGGATGCTGCCAGAGTCCTGTGCAGGCAGGTTAGTTATCAGTCCCTGTTCACTGCAGACTACCTGTAAGGTGATATAATGGTAACCCTTCCAATTGACAAAACACAGTTTATTATATGTGCAGTCTATCACAGCCAGTATTTTGAGGATTCAAACAATGTCATAGAAACCACAAATGATATAGCCTATCTGGTGTAGTGTGGTGTGGAAGGAGATATGCTTATCTTCATACTGACATAGAGCACTGAGGAATTTACTGAGCATTCTGCAGGCTAGCACTTGTTATATGCCCCGTATATCACCTGTTGGTGTCAGAAAGGTCCCTTTAACTTGTATATTAAGAGTGTTACAAATACCATGGTGTCCAAATGTATAGGATGCCCATGCATTCCTACTGATCCCATTTATGGACAAAACATATCATCTAAAGCTCACAGATCTCTAACCAATCAAAAAGGGTAGGTTAGCTGCTAATCAGATTTCTAGTGGAAGGTGATGCACTGCCAGTACCATTTTTTGTTTGTGTTGCTTGCTGCCATCTTGTGTTATGGGATGAGATCTATATTTATTTATTTACTTATTTATTTATACTTTGTTAACCAGGTAAATTAACTGGTATGTGGACCCTTTTCAGCCATGACTTGGGCCACCATAATTTCAAAAACAATAACAAGTGAAATGCACTTAGAAATGCAAAGAAAAACACAATACTGAGATTAAGGCATTTGACAAAGATTACATTAATAAAACATAGCCAAGGGGCATATTTATACAAAGCAGAGGATTTAAACTTCATTATAAATACTGAATTCTATGTAAAATGATTGCACAACTTAGTGCGGTAAGATGTTACTATAGTGTGATGGACTAGGAATCAGCTTGTGAATGTTGCACGGCTGTACAGACAAACAAAAGGAGGAGGAAATCATTATATTTACATCACTTGTGCTGTCCTAAGACAGCATCAGATAGACTAACATGCACATTTTGGAACAGAGCCACAAGTACATTAGAACCTAAGAATTAAGAACTATTGAGCCATTGTGTTAGCCCATGTCTCTACAGCACTTGAATTTACTTTCTTTGAACAGATGATCTCTGAGTGTTTTCTTGAAAGTCACTAGTTGGTCTGTATTTCTAACGTTCACTGAGAGATTGTTCCAAACAGCAGGGACTATTCTGGAGAAAGCTCTTTCACACACACCAGGTATGAATGGAGACCTGTATAACTTAATATCATTGTTATTTCTAAGAGTATAGGATTGTTTCCTAACTTGCAGCCTGCTGAGGAGTGGTAGATGGTATCCATAATTTTGTAGATTGTTATATTTAGCAGTAACAAAGCTCTTAAGTGTACCAGATAGCAAGTGTTTGAGTTAATTGTAGTGCAGTAATGCTCATGCTTGATAGATAGCTGTATGAATCTAAGTATTTTATTCTTGGCACTGGGCAGAGAGAAGTGTAACTAAAGTATTTCAGTCTGGGGAGGAGTACATCTATGGCAATGGCTAGCCTAGCCTTAGTGGTCAACAAGATAAATATTTTGTATAAGACTTTAACCTGAATTAATGCCTTGTTGACCTGGGCTTATATATGTGGAATGAAAGGTGTTGGTTTAAGATTAGTCCTAGATATCTCTATTGAGTAGTGATAGGAGTGGTCCCCACAGGGTCTGTAATGCTGAAGTTAGGCATGTTATGTAGTTTTCTAGAAATGCCAAATAGCATCACTTTGTGTCTTTTTCTTTACTTTTTTTCTCCTATTGACAGATAGCTTATTATTACAAAGCCAGTTCAATTTAGCTTCAAAATCCTTTTGCACTTCAATGTGCAGAATGGATGACCTTTTGTTGGACTTGATCATGACAATGTCATCTATGTACATTATACAGTTAATCTGAGGCAGATTACAGGGTAGATCATTACTATATAGTCAAAGTAACAGAGGGTCCAGGATTAAACTTTTCAGGACCCTTTGTGTTATGCTGCCATTTTAAATGGTGTTGTAAAAGCTTTCAAGTTAGTTCTCAAAACATTTTGCCACTTCCATGAAGAAACCCGTGTCTGACAGTTTGTGCAGCAATCTAACATACTCAACAGTTTTAAAAGTTCTATTGAAATCTACAGAGATGGGTCCTGTAATTTCATCTTGATCAGTGTTTGTAAAAATGTAATCTGTCAATAAATATATAGTTGTTAGAATGCTTACATTAAGATGTAAACCATGTTGCCTATCTGAGAGGATACAATATTTTAGCAGGTAATCAAGAATTTGATTATTCTATTTTTGAAGTATTTTAGCTATCAGAAAATGGTTGGCAGTAGGGTAAAAGTAATTTACAGAGACTGGGGAAGGGCATTAGCCAGGGGAATACTTGTGGTATGTATAAAACTATAAGGGAGATTATTTGTTATAAGTAACAGACTGAAAATGTGTGCCAGAGTCTAAGGCTAGCTAATTATAGAATTTCAGGGTGTAAAGTGTAAAAATCAGGGTTGCAATATGGGTCCATTTTTTCAAGGAGTTAGTATCTCTTTTTTAGTTTGTTTGTCTTTTCGGCTTTTCCCGGTTAGGGGTCGCCACAGTGGAACTCCGGTCCGCTAATGATTGGCAGTCGATTTTTTTTTTATGGTGCCGAGTTGCCAGCCCGATGCCCAACCTTCAGCGAAGGAACGCCCATTCACGCATGTCTTTTGGAGGCCATTCGACCACGGGGAGGACATGCAGACTCCACACAGAAGGCACTCCCCGCACTCCAGCCGAGAATCGAATGGGAGAATGTCTTGCTATGAGGCAACAATGCTACCTCTGTACCACCGCAGCTTGTTAGTATCTCTTTTTTAGTAACGGTGTTAAAATAGAATTGGGGAAGTCAACAATCTTGTCTAGTGAAGATAATGGGTGAAAAGTAGATATATTAGAAAAAGTCAGTAATGGGACAATGCTGATATTCTAGTTTATTTGAGAAATCATACCACTCCATACTACAACCACCTGCTTGGGGAAAGCTTTGGAAGTGCTAAGTTGCTTTACTGTCTTCCAAAATTGTCGTGGTTGTTAAAGATAACAGAATGGTTTGTATTTCTCTGGCATGTTCAGTTTTGGCAGAATTGACTTAGTGACACATATACAGTTAAATGTTGCTGCAAGAATGCTACTGTTGCTCCTGTTATCTTTCCTTGAAGTAGCTCCACGAATTTCAATGTAGTTTTTGAGCTTAATGTGAAACGCAACTAGATGCAGGCTTACTGCTCCTTGTGTATATAACTTGTGGCCTGCTTTCAGAGGTTCTCATTTACACAAAGTTATACACTGGTAAGGCAGTGTGCCTTCCTTTGCACATATGTTCATTTGCATTTTCCTATTTTCACAGTATTTCCTCACTACTCAGTAGCACTGACTGGTATTATTAATTACAACATTCTTGACCAAGGCCACTTCCCACACAAAAGTACTGAGTATACCATGCAAGCTTAATATGAATTCAAGTTGTAGTCTATCATCATATTTCTTAACAAATCTGTAGATTCTCATAAAAATGTTTGGTTGGTACTCTGATGTAAAAATCAATAAAGGTATACTTTTATTTATTCAACTAAGGCTAATCAATCTGCTGTCCTGAAAGACTTTATTATACAAAGTCTGTGGTCATTTACATGCATCTCTTCTATTACAGTTACAAGTCTGTTGTCTGAAATATCTACATTTCTGTCTTCATCAGGTAAGAATGAATACTTAGAATTATATCAAATTATAAAACAATCTTATGTGTTTCATAAATGTCAAATTGTGGATATGCTTACTTGAAGAGTAATGAAATTAGTTTCTCTTAATTTGTTAAATGAGATATTCATTGAAAACAGTATTCTACATTTTTTCCCTTTAATGAAATGTTGTGTATATGTCTTATGCCAGAAAAATAATCACCACAAAACGCACAGTAATGATTTGACACTCTTTCTGGTGTAATATGAGATAAAGCAGCCACGATTTCGAAGTTCAATGATGCATATCTGGGGATGGAAAAGCAGTATTCCAAGCAGTTTTTATCTTGATCACATGACTGCAAGAACACTCAACCTAGGATACATTTACTAGTCTGACTTAGCTCCTCAGCAAGCCTTGTACAAGAGGTTGCTACACACTGCTTGGAATTTTACTCCCTTTTGGAGAGGTGTACGCAGGCATCTGTACCAGGCAGATGTAAACATAATAGCAAAAGATTTAAAAATAGTCTCTCAAACTTACCATGGGAAAATGCAAGGCTAACTATAAACGTAGGGTACCAGCTAACACAAAGACAGCCATAAGGCCTTCTTTAGCTGCAACCAAAAGCTTCATAGTAAAGAGTGATTCTGTACTGAACTGATATTTATCTCCTTCTCTGACCCCAAAGAATTTACTAATATTCTTGCAGACAAACTCTCTTCCGTCTTAACTCTATCTACACTTCCATCTGTTCCTCCCATCCCCCCTTTCACCTCCTCTCCTGAAATCACTTTAGACCATATTCTCTTCTGCACTTTCCAAAATTAAAAATAAGAGTTCCATGGGTCCTAAAAATATCCCTAGATGTCTGCTGAGAAGCATTAAATTCATTCCAACAAAACCTCTTCAGCCTGAATCTCTCCAGCTTGCTTTCCCACTGAAGCTGTACCTTATTCTACTGTTTTGCTTTTGTTTTAACAAATACACTTCCATGGTATTTGTTTTAATGGTTGATTTTTGATTTACTCAGGTCCTTCACTATCCATCCAGAAGCAGTCTAGAAACTGGGAAGAATTCCCTCTTCATATTGCTTCCAAGCTAAGCTAAGTACTGCTCCCACATAGTTCATAGGTATTTACTAGGCTAATGACCACAAAGGTCTTTTTAAGCCTAGCCATGCATCCCAAATCTCTGACAAGTTCTGATACCCTTGATAAGTGTAAGCATGGGCCTGGGTGATGAACCATTTACAGGTTACCTGTTTGCAGTAGAGACATAGGTGCCAAACCAGGGATGAATTTCCAGTTTCCCATTCAATCATCCAATTTGCACTTGAATTGTGTTAGAGAGGAACTCTGCTTCACATGGATGGGGAGCCTGTTCCATAGAATGGGTAGTCTCTGGGATACATACCTATCTCTCCAACAGGTCCTATTTATTTCACAGGCAAGGTTTAAGTCTTTAGAATGAGTAATTCCGGTACTGTTTGTTTTGTGGATATGCAGGAGGTCCATCAAAGTGGGGTCTGACAATGCCCTCTATGCCAGGCATATATGTCCCCTCAAAAGCCTGTAGGAGTCAGAATATGGGGATAGGGCCTTGAGGCAGTCTGCATAGGACGTATTACGTACACCCTGTATTCTTTAAGTGAGGAACCTCTGTGGATGTTGCAGTTGTTGGATATTCCTGGTTTGCTACATACCAATGGGGGGGGGGGGGGGTTGCTGCACCTAGTATAGTATGGAAGTTTACTTCAGTTATGGGGTACACTGTTTTGCCACAACACAAAGGTGCTATTTCTAGTCTTCTGATAGAATTTTGAAATGAATTAAAAACAAAAACTTGCTTTACCAGGGTTACCATGTTCACTCTGACTAACGATGAATATTACATTCCACACACGTTAGATTTCTCCATATTTACAGGATTACAATTAACAAAAGAAGATTCTGTAACATTACTACACATCTTTGCAAACAGAATTAGAAATATCCCATTACACAGTCCCAGATTATGTAGGACATTTGTTAGCCAAATAACCACTTGATACCAATTTTAGTCCAATCAGTATATACACAGTAAAATTTTCTTTTATGGGTCCTTACATGTAGTTTTTATGTAAATGTCCATCTACGGTTTTACTACAAATAAAGACTTGCCAGATGTTCATAATCCTTGCTGCTGCAGTAACCCCTAGGCTGTATGGGTTATTTCTTGCCAGGAAACAATAATTGGCCACCTTCAAAAAAGTTCTAAACACCCCGCCACTCATTCACTCTGACTGCTAATTGGCTAATCTGCTTGGGGGAAATTAGCAGTCAGAGTGAAGATTTCTTCAGTACTTTCTTGCTGCCTGAGAAGAAGCACCTCTTGGACTTCACTGGAAGATAAGCCCCCATTGGGAAACCCCTCCACTCAGAAATTATTGCCCTTTTATAAAAATAGCATTTTAACCCTGTCTGCAATTGGAATACACTTTTCCACTCTACAAAGGACCTTCTCGCAAAACCAGAAAGGAGGGAAGCTTTAGTTCCAAAAATCCCAGAATTTTGGACAGAACACTTCTGTGGACAGATGCCTTGGGGCAGAATAGGGGTAACTATAATGGACATTGCCCTACAGACAGAGCCGGACTGCATAGTCAAGGGTTTTATGGTTCTTTCGTGAAGAAACTCTACCAGAGCTCCTGAATGTTTGCCTGACTACCACACTCTGGATACCTGGAGACAAATTCTCAAACATCCAGATTCTCACAGTCCAGAATATAGTCACTGCATCAGGTAGCTTCAGAGGCCCTTCAACACCTTTGTCCCCCAGCAAGACTTATTCTCTGGGATTTGAGCTTGATGGCTGCTTTGATCACACTAGTTCCTCAAGCAAGGTATTACATGAAATTCTCTCAGTGGACACTGTCCTTTCAATGATCCTTGATGTCACTTCCCCTTCATACATCTGTATGTCTCATAATGATATGTAGGAAACACATCAGTTGGGGATTTTCCTCCCCTGTAGTGTCATGGGGTCTACCTTTTTCCCCACCTTCTCTTGTAGACACTGAGACTATGGATGCTTCCCTTCTGGGGGTGGGGGTAAGGTATTTTGTTCAAGTTCCTTAGTCATTGATAGAGGCCAGTCTTCACATCAATGTCTTGGAGATGGAGATGCGTACTGTCTTCCTAGCATTGCAGGACTTTCAGGACTCCCTCCTTGAGGGTGTGATCTTCACTCAAACAGACAACAATGCGATAGCCTGGTATATCAAGTGGGGAGGAACCTGTTCATATCCATTGTGTTGGGAAGCCATGAGACTATGGCAATGGGTGATGTATTCCTGTCACTTTCTAATTCCTGCTCAAATCCTGGGGACTTCCAATGTTTTAGCAGACAAACTGAGCAGGTCTATTCTTCTGCCCCATGAGTGGTCCCTCAATCAGATAGGGGCAGTGCAAATTTTCATTTACTGGAGCCAACCTTACTGCAGTCTTTTTGCTTTGTACAGAAACAAGTGTTATTTTGATCCCTTGATAGAGACAGACACTGAGGGTTGCTGTAGTCCAAAACTGGTCCCCAGCCTCCTTTCTGCCTTTCTGCTCTTTTCTCTGATAACATTGTTTCTTCAGACAGCCAGACTAAGGTTATCCTCATTGTATACTTAATTGATTAATTGCTTTGTGCAATATGCTGTATATAAGCAAACAGTATGTTGTAGTGTTTTTACTCTTGGAAGGCTGTGTAAGTCGAGGCACTAAACGTTTCATTAAAGTCGTTTACTTCTTGGATCGGTGGTCTTGGTGGTTATTTATTATAAAGTTATTGCTGCCTTTTGGTCCCAGCAGGTTTGGTTTTCCCTTCTCTGGCCTCATCTAATACATTCACCTTAGGTGTTAGTCCCTCATCCAGACTCTCTGTATCAATCATACTGGCAGCCTTACAAGTAACTGAAAACACTGAAATTAACCACATGGTTTCTCCTTTTTTAATGGTGGTCAGGGATGCCAGGCTGTCTGCTCCAGTTATTCAAATTTTATCCTCCTCACAAAAATCAAATAGTGGAAAGGTTTATCTTATCAAACAAAAAAGATTTACCATATGGACTTGCTCCGGAGATTCAGACACTTTCTCATGCTCCTCTTCCATCTGTTTTAGAATAGTTTCAGAAAGGATCTGTATTTTTATGGTAATTCAGTGAGGATTGAATTCATTAAATAATGAAAAGCATTTGAATTCCGGGCCTCATATCCTTCAGAAAATTCATGGTAACACAATACCTTTTATTCTGGAAACATTCAGAGTTTATAAGGGCAATATTTAAAATGCAACCCTATTTTTGGGACTTTATTACATTTTTTTTGTTACTGAATGGCTTGTCTGAGTGACTTTGTTACCCTTTGATTTGGATGTTTCTTTTTAAGAAGGCAGACTTGGTTGACACAGCCTTAAAGCTTTCTGTTAACTCAACTTACAAATTTGTCATGTTTTGTTCCAGTGCAGAAATACTTTATTGTAGGCCTCATTGCATCTACCTATTGATTTGGCTGTACTTCGGAAGAGAGCTCTTTTTTCATCCTACAGATCTTGTGAGTGGCTTACCATATCTTAATCATAAAAACTACAACAAAAATCTAGCCAAGCTAGATGTTCCACTGTGTGATTCCTTAAAACCTCTTGTATTGGAGGTAACATGAGGTATATGCAAATGACCCCTTAAGGACATCAGGTGTTTCAGCTATATAGTAGTTCTGAATGCCCATTATTTTTTTTCCTTTTTAAGTCTGTTATGGACAAATTCAGGCCAATAAAGTCAAACCACACTAGCTGTGGACATGCATGTTTCAGCCTTCTTATGACCTCATCAGCACAGCATAATTGGACTGCTTGGCTAACCTTTGCAAACACAGGGCTGTCGTACCTGGCTGATGTCCATTACAGTTTCTTCAAAATATCCCAACTAACAAACTAATGAGAAACAAGGTCACATAGAAAAAAACAATCAGTAAAAACTACAAGAACAATCTAGCCAAGCTAGATTTTCCACTGTGTGATTCCTTAAAACCTCTTATATTAGAGGTATCATGGGATGTATGCAAATGACCCCTTAAGGACATCAGGTGTTTCAGCTATATGGCAGTGCTGAATGCCCATGACTTTTTTTCTTTTTAGGTCTGTTATGGACAAATTCAGGCCAATAAAGCAAAACCCCTCTAGCTGTGGACATGCATGTTTCAGCCTTCTTATGGCCTCATGAGCACAGCATAAGTGGATATATCTTAAATGTCTGTACATTAGAAGGAGGACTCCTGCTTATTGTACATCTGGTGATTGTACTATGTCTCACACACTACATAAGAGTCTGTATGTTCATTATTTTTAATCGAAATGAATTTTTCGGAGCAGTATTTTTTGATACAATTCAAATGTGCCTGGCATGAAACAACAAATTTGGCAATTCGTGTATTTTTTTCTGTTAATGAAACACCAGTGTAATAGTCTGATTTAAGTAAATGGATATTTTAATATATTACAAAATGTTCATATAGAAGAACAGGACTGAGTTACTTTGCTAAACAAACCAAAACAAATAAACAAAAAGTGTTTCTAAAAGTCCTTGTATGCATCCAACTTCTTTCCAAAAAGTCTGCCTTTTAAAAAAGAAGTACTTTACTATGAATAACAGAATGACATCATTCTCAGAAGAGCAGCACTGTAGGGAACAAAAAATTTAATTATTTGTTTTGTTTTCTGCAGAGATAGTCCTATTGCAGGAAGCAAATCTGTTTGCAAGTAGCAAGAGCAGCTGTGCTTTTTCAGTGCTATTCAGCACTGCACACAGTTCCAGCCTCACAAGAATAACAATTAAAGCAGTGAAACGGCCTCCACAAGTGAAGAAGGTGCTAGCTCATCCTAGAAAATGTTTGGGTAAAGCACAATTTCAGAGAACAACACATTGGTTACAAAGAACAAAGCTTCATGGCAAACACAGCCACAACTGCTTTGGGTTTCTCAGTCTATAAACAGCATGGGACCCTTCAACTTGCTCTAAGAACAATTCTCTTACTTTGGATGAAACTCTAAATCTTTTGGGGTTTATACAAAGCAGTATAGCAAGAACCCCTTCAATATGCTATATTCTGACTCTAATTATGCCTATTTTGCACATCCCATTATAAAACATTCTGGGATCAGGTATTATCGATTTTATGGACAGAGCAAACTTTAGTAGTTAAAATATCTGCCTCTTGGCTTGTCATAGCCATCAGTTACTCAGCCTTTTGGCTTGTCACAGGATTTTTTGGTAACTAACTCTAAACCTTTAAGTATTATTTTTCTTTTACATTTTATTCATACTTATTTTTCTATTTAAATGTTACTTGTTATTCCTTTATCCAGTTTATGGACCAACATAAGCTGTCACTTTTGCCTTTGGTCAGTGTCATGGCTGAAAAGGGTTCCCAGACTAGCCCACCTATCCATTTAACAAATATGAATGAATAAATAAATAAATAAGAAAAACAAAAAATATACAACATACCAATTTACTTGCCAGCTGTAATTTAATCTGGTTTCTTAAAAGTCTCTGCAGAACTCATATCAAAGAGAAAAGTATTTGTAAATACAGATGTATGGTAAATAATGCTTTCTGCAGTTTCCCTGTTAACATTGTCTTATTTCATTAAAAAACTTAAAAACACAGAATTATACATATAGGGTCTACATAAAGTGAAATACAACTTCAAACAAAAATCACATTTCAATTATTACTTTTCCCTCATCTGCCCCACTTTTAGCTCATGGGAAGTCTGCCATAAAGTAGGACAGGGAACCTTTATTTTTTCAGAAGCAACCCTGTACTCATCATTTTAATTGATATAAACAAATCAGCATAATTTCTTCCTTTGGATTATGCTTTCCCAAACAATAAAGGAAACTTTATTTCTGAATCCTGAAAACTTTAATGCTGAATCCTACACAAATGCACTTTATAAGCACTTACACTAGTGCATGGATCATGCAATCCCTAACAGAACCAAGATGCTATCCTCCAAAAAAGGAAGCCAATCTGGTGGTCCCCCTGCCATAAACAAACTCTACAACAGAAGAAAGAAACTGTTGCAAAAAAGAGTAAAATCCCATGACTGGAGGAACTCCCTGGTCAGCCTCAGTAAGAAGTTGAGATCCCTCATAAAATCCTCCAAAGCTAGTTACGAAAACAAAATCGCCACTGACTCTAAAGACAACCACAAAGCATTCTATAGCATGTCAAGAATCTCAATGGCAGCACTCAAATCTGCTCTGAGTTACAGCACAATGGCGCTAAATATACAGAACCAACTGATATTGCCAACATCATGGCAGATAGGTTCTGTGTTAACTTTACCCCCCTCTCATCCCCTAAAGGGCCCATCTCTATACCAGAAAAATGCAAAGTTCCTGTAATCACGGCTGCACAGGTAAAAAACACACTCTCCAAAGCCAAGAACACAGCATCCATGGGACCTGACAACATCCCAGGCTGCATTCTACATGAATTACAGAACGAACTGGCACCCCACCTAAGTACCATGTTCAATCATAGCCTCACCTCAGGCTATTTGCCCACTGAATGGCACACAGGGACAGTTATCCCACTCCACAAAGTGGGAGCCACCACAGACCCTGGAAACTACTGCCCCATTAGCCTGACGAGTGTGGTCTGCAAGGCTATGGAATGTATCATCATGGAACTTATAAACAATGACATCGGTAGTCTCCAAACTCTGAACCCTACCCAGTTCAGGTTTGTAAAAGGCAGATCATGTCTCCTAAACCTGACAGACTTCTTTGAAGTGGTCACCAAAGCCGTAGATGAACGTAAGGTGGTTCATACAGCCTATCTAGATCTCGCCAAGGCTTTCGACACCATCCCCCACTCTGGAATTATAGATAAACTCACTAAACTAGGTATAAATCCCTATGTCACAAAATGGGTTGCCAACTGGCTCACTGACAGAACCCACACTGTGAAAGTAGCAGACTCCAAATCCAACTTCAGACCAGTGACAAGTGGAGTACCACAGGGTTCAGTCCTGGGTTCTCTCCTGTTTGGTATCTACTTCTATGAAGTACAGGCTAACACAGAAGGTCTTTGGCTAATGAAGTTCACAGATGATTGCAAACTAGGAGCCATAATCAAAACTCCAAAAGATGTTGACATCCTAAAAAAGGGCCTCGCTAAAACAGATGCCTGGTGTCAAAGACATGGCCACAAGCTCAATGCCAAAAAGTGCATTGTCATCTCTTTTGGTAAAAACTCTGTACCCATGAACTACCACATAGGCAGTAGTCTACTTAACACCGAAAGTGTGATAAGAGACCTTGGGACACAGGTGGACAGTAGTCTCTCCTTTGATAATCACATTGCCACAATAGTCAGGAAATCATTCTACATGGCGCACCTCATCCCAAAAGGTTTCTCATTCAGGAAAATAGAGGTCATTGTTCCCCTCTACTCGTCACTCATTAGAGCCATTATAGAGTACAACGCCCCTTTTGGTATGTACCTCACAAGACATCTACAACAACTGGAAAGGCAGCAGAAATACTTCACAAAGAGGATTACCTGCCTCAAACAGATGCTCTACGCAGACCGTCTCAAAAAACTGCAGCTTTTCTCCGTCGCATATCGCCTACTCAGAGGCAATCTCTGCCTAACACACAAAGCTATGTCAAACCCAGAGCTTTTGGACATGCTCCACTTAAAGAAATCCCAATCCCTTCGAGCTACATGCTCTAGGGACCTAAACCTTGTCACCACAATAAACAGAACATGCTGGAGTGATAGATTCCTGTCCCAGAGACTTCCCATACTCTGGAACAAACTACCTATCTATATCAAACAAAGCTCCTCATTAGCACTCTTCAAGGAAAATCTTGATGATTGGATGGGAGATAGGAAATTCACCTCGGGGATCACTTCTGTGGCTCTGCTTGACAGTGGCACAGGAAAATAATTTTCTTGGGTGGCGAAAGCCAGGGTACCTTTTGGCTAGGCTTATATAGGCCCTAGGGCCAATAGCCTAGTACCTATCTATGAACCTATGAAACATCACCTAAAAACAGGATGAATTTGGCATTTCCCAAATAAATGTTGTTTACCTGTGAAACTTATCATTAACAGCATTTACATCTAAATCTCCAGTAACATTCTGTATATCAATAGTAATATTGCCTACAGTGACATAAATGTATGTGATGATGCCTTCAAGATGCATCAGACTATGGATGAAGTTCTTCCAAACATTACAGATACATAATCCTTCAGTGAAACATCTGGGCTTCATTTAAGAAATGCCAGTTCAGTGTTAGTACTGGTGTACCATGTAACACCTTGGTATTGGTCCATTCTTCCAATTTAAGTTCTCATGCCAGAAAAGTTTGCTTTGATTCTATTCATTCAGTCACTGCCTGTCAGATCCAGTTTGGCAATATCAGTGCTCTAGCCTCAAGTCTAAAAACTGTCCTTCCCATAACGCACTTCTTCCCTTAGTTTACCTCAGATCTCTTTTGCTGTCTTTGCAATAAGAAGAGTGATTACTCGTGGTCCACCTTATTTATTGTCTTTTTCTTCAGCTCTTTCAAAATATATATTCTCTCCTAATACAATTAGTGATTAGTTTTTGTTTAGACTGTGCCTTTCTTACAGTACATAGTATTTTTTTTTTGCTTTTTTCAAATTCCTCTGAACCTCTTCTTTTTAGCATTCTACCACCATTATCTTCTCAGCCTTCCTGCTAATATTGAGAGTTTTCATATTTATATAGTCTTGGTATAGATCATTAGGTTTGATTAGTTACTAGTGTTTAGATACTTAGATATTTAGATATTATTTAGATGGTTAGATACTTAGATATATATTAAACAATTAGCATGCTACTTGCAACTGACTTTCTATGTGTTATTCATATTTCTAGTGTGGGATTTATCAGTTTATCAGTCTAAAATGGAGAAGCAGACTAGTTTTAAAAAATGTTCTATGTGTGTGTCCAGACACAGGATTCCGCCACATGACTTACATGGCCTGTGCTTCATGTGCTTGCAAATTCCTCACTTATCTATGAACTGTTAAATCTGAGCTTCCTTTGGACCCTGAGTCTTGGCAGACAGGAGAAATAAATTGATCTTGAAAGGTCTCCTGCTCCCAGATTTGGAAGTCTCCAAACCCAAAAACATGGTGGATAAACCATAAAAGCACAAAGAGTTGGATCTGAAAAAGAGACCCAGTGATTCTTTGGTCCCAGCTGTGGCTCGAAGGTCCCATGATTTGAGGAGCATAGGGTCTGAACTCCTATCTACATAGCTCTTCCAGATCCACTGCTCATAGATCCCATTCCATCCACGACTCTTCAAAGAAGACTTCAGAGAAATTGGACCGGCATTCATTCCAGTCTTCCTCTGCTCTCCATATGATCCATCAGGTGTTTTTGGAGTATCTCCAAAAGTGATTTGGATTGCTTGATATAGAAGCTCCATAAGTCACTGATAGAGATGGGGGCATTCCATTGCCTTAAGCTCTGAAGACAGTTAGATCACTCCATATGCCCCAGTCCTCTCTCCCTCCGTTGTCCACCTTTCAGCTCCATTTACTTCAGAACCATTGTTCCTTTCAGATCCTGTGGCCCAGGAGTTGAACTTCCATGTGTGTTTGACCCCAGAAAATATCGTTCCACTGTTTTCATTCCAGCTTCGCTGGATCTGATCATGTCTCGGAACTGAGGATTTGAGTTGGTGTCATCATCTCCATCAGCTGGGCCATTACCTGTGGCTGCATTAGTGGTATTGGAGACATCAATCTTTAAATCTTCAGTGTGATTCTCACCTCTGGTTCTGTTATCATTTTGGTGGCGGCATCTGTTTCTCCAAAGAGTAGGATGGCTGTGTCAAGCAAGAGCATTCTCTTTGGATCTGTTGGAGGTTGGTTCGGCATTCCAGGTGTTGGGAAGGCTCATTTCTTCATCCAAGAGAGAGTGCATACACAAGTAACACCAGTCTTAGTTCCACCACATAGCCCCTCTCTATTCTTGTCTTATTCTCTTCAGATATCCACGAGTCAAATTCGTTCCATTGGCCTCAAACCAGCTACTCAGAAGCAGAGAAAGTCCTCTGAGGAATTTGGTGACACATCCCCTGATCTTCCAAAAAAGATGTCATGTATCTTGGATACTGACTCAAAAAAAGTAGAGAGGGTTCCCCACAGTCCACTCTGAAGGATGCCTCATTTTGTGAAATTTTTGGAAATGATGCGTCAGAAGGGAATTTGGCAGGTTAACCCCTCCAGCCTCATGGCATGTCATCACCCAAGACAAATGGATAAAAAGGATAATATCCAGAGGCTATTACATACCATTTGTGGAAAACCTTCATCAGTCCGACAGTCCATTGCCAGATGTCCCACCCAACTAGGCAATGGCTGCCTTATGAGTAAGAACTTCTCTTCTCTCCCAAAAAGCCATCTAAGAGGCCCCACCAGACCAGACTAGACCAAGCCAGAATTTTATTCCAAGTTATTTTTGGTTAAGAAGAAAACCAAGGACATCATGGTCATTTTGGACCTCAGCCTTCTGAACACATATGTGGTAAAGACCCAATTCAAAATGTTCACAGTACAATAGATTCTACCCTGCCTCACTGCAAATAAATGGATGTGCTCTGTGGATTTTCAGGACGGTTACTCTCACAGAAAGATAGAAAGCGTCCAGGAGATGTCTAAGATTCTAGATACTAGCCAGCCATTACCAATTCAAGCTGCTGCCATTTGGTCTCACCACAGCCCCCAGGGTATTCACCAAATGTATGGCAGTCATAGCAGCTCATCTATGACTTCAGGGATGCAAGGTTTTCCCATACCTAGATGACTGACTCCTGGCTGCCCCTCGAGGAAGTCTCTTCAGCAAGCCAGGGATTATCTTCTTCATCTTTATCACTTCCTGAGCATATCAGTAAACCTTCAAAAGACTAGTCTCATCCCAAAATTAGTGTTTCTGAGTGTCACTTGGATGCTACTCTCTCTTCTGTTTCCCTTCCTTAGGACAGAATTTCTGCAGTCCAATGTATGTTACTCAGGAACTCTCCTCCAGCAGTGTTAGTTCCCAGAGTGTTAGTTTTGATGGCTTCTTTAATTCTAATAGTAGGATTTTTTCCCTTTCACATGAGAATATTATAGTGTCTCCTTCAAGCTCAGTGATTACAGAGCTTTCATCCTCTTTACAAGACTATAATCATTACAGAATCATGCAAAAGGCATTTGCAGTGGTGGTTACAATCCCCAGTTTGGATGGACAGACATTTTCAGACCCCTCTCCCAGTAGCAATAGTGACCACGGATGCATCCTCCCTTGGTGATAGTGGGGAGGGCATTATGAAGGAAAAATAGTTTAAGGTCTATGGATGGACAATGAGGCCAATTGTCACATAAATGTTCTGGAATCAAGGACTGTCCTCCTAGTGATGTACGACCTTCAGATCTGCCTTCCACAAGGTATGATATCCATCCCAATGGACAACATTATGGTAGCTTGGTAAACTGACAGACAAGGGGGAACAAGATCTTACCATTTGAGTTGGGAAGCTATGAGGGCCAGGCAATGGATGATAGCCTCCCACCATTTTCTGGAAGCAACACACATCCTGGTGTTACTCAGTTGCCCTGCAGACCAGCTCAGCAGGGATCTTCTCATGTCATGCAAATGATCCCTCAGTCCAGCGACAGGCAAGAAGATATTCAGCCAGTGGGGCAATTCCTGTTGTAATCTCTTTGCCATCCCACACACCAAATCCAAATCCAACAGCTTTTTGCCAAGATTTTACCTCCAGGGCAACCACCAAGAGAAGCTGTGTCTCAGCAATGTCTCCCTCGGCTCATTTTCACTTACCTACCCCTTCCCCTGATTTTCCAAATTTTCTGCAGAAAGCTTTGAGCTGCCTTTTGACTTAGACAAGATTGATTTCCACTTCTAAGGTCTCACTTGAAGGAGCTTTCCTGGCTCCTAGATCCCACTCTGGATCTGATGTCCCCCCAGGAGCCTCAGCAGAACCTACACAGTTTAAAACTAACTGCTTGATTTCTACAATTCTAGTGAAGCCTAAAGATGGTTCTCTTCCCACAGAAGTGATCAGAATTTTAATAGCTTCTCAGAAAGCCTCAAACTGAAAGATCTGTTTTAGCAAGTGGAAAAGATGTTTCCTAGGTTTGCCCACAAAGCATTAATCCTTTCTCAGTCTCCATATAAGGCATCCTATGTTTTTCTGCATCTCTTTTTTAATCAGGTTCCAGTTTTTCTGCCATTAAGGTCCAATTGGCAGGAAATTCTGGCTTTCACATTGCTTTCCAGAAACATTTTCTAGCCTTACACAAGTTCTGCAAAGCATTTCTAAAAGGAACACTTTTATTAAGAACAGCAGTTGGAGATTTTGTTCTTCTTTGAGACCTACATTTTCTACTGGAGGCTCTCACAAAACTGCCCATCAAACTAGCATCTTTAGCTGAACATAAATGCCTGCCATGAAAAACTTTTTTTTTTCTAGTAGCCATTACTTCATCAAGAAGAATTTCAGAAGTCTGCTCCCTGTTTTCCTCTCCTCCTTACCTGATTTTTCTTAAAAACAGGATATCTCTAAGAATAAATCCTTTCTGGCAAACCAGAAGCTCATTCTACTAGAGCCACAGCAACTTCTAGAGTCTTTTTTCATAGCTTATTATAAATTGGACTGTACCTCCAGGACTCAAGCATCCTTTTGTAGTACCATCTTGAATGGCCTCCTGTCATGAAGCAACTTGGGGGGGGGGGGTTTCCATAGCTTGAAATTCTGACCCACATGTTGGATCAGACTGAAAGAATAGAATATAAAAGTTATGTACTTAACTTAATGATAGAGCCCTTCATTCCAGTCCATCTGATATGACAACCATTCCTCCTTTCTCCTTCCTTATTTTACTGTCTGAAGGATCCACTGGTTATAGCTCACTGGGTCCATGGCATCACAAATTACTTGTACGTAAGTCTTAAGACATGAAGCAAGATCTAAGGTAGTTAGTGGGGGAGAGTTGCTTTATGGGAAGGACAAGTCTTAAAGGAGCTCAAGGCTAGATCTTTGATACTGTGAAATCAGAGCCAAGAAGTCCCTTTAGGACCCCACATGTAGTACTGAATGCATTGGAATGGAAGGATCTATCATTATAGAAGTACATAGCTTTCATTTTCTTGTGTCTAGCAGGGAATATACAGTAGTGCATAATGTGTGATATCAAAAGTCCAGAAGCAAAAGCCAATGAAATCTTGTCATAGCTGTCATATGTCTGCCATTGCATGAATAGCATTTTTATTATTTTAACAGAAAACCTTTGCAAGGAATGTGTAAAATTTTTAAATGACCTAGAAATTCCACACACTTACCTAAAATAGTCATGCCTTGGCATCACAAAATGGGATATTGTCTGTTCGTAGGAAAACTAGCCCTTTCAAATTTGCTGACAGTTTAATCGGCAGAAAGAAAAAAAATACCCCACTGCATCATAATACAGAACACTCTCTTGGTTGGAGTCTTTCATTTATTGACCATAACAGAGTTTTTTCCAAGCTGCAGATTAACTGAGTGGTATTATTTCCCAAAGGTCACCTATACTTCCTAGATTTAATTAATTATTATTCTTGTCATGCAATATAATATGCTTATACCCACTCATCAGAGCCAGTTTAATATTTTAAAGGACAAACTATTAACCCAGTGGTAACCTTGAACTGCTACAATTTATTTAGGCTCTACACAGAAACTAAGTTCACTGCTATTCCTTTCAGATTCTCTTCTAAATTAAATCTCATGTACTAAGGTGTGGAGATTCCGTCAAATAAAGCATGCTTTTCTATTATTTTTTACTAAAGCTAACCTGCAGGGACCTCTTGTCAGGATGTGCAGACTGCACAGTGTATTTGTTTTATGTTTGAAGAATAAATGGTTAAGCTGGGCTATTTTTTTCACCAGGACTACGGCCAGTGGGGATATTTCATTTGGAAATGCAAGAAACATAGGCTCTGCAATAATTAACATAACATTTCCATTTGCAAACCTTAAATAACCTTAGGTACAAGGTCTGTTACTATGGTAACCATAAATGTTCAACAAACGCACTAACTGGCATATGGATAGTGGTGCCCTGCCACCCTTCTGGCAGTCTGTTAAAGCTCAGAACTCCTCCCACTACCTGTCTATGAGAGTTGAAGAACCAATCAACTGGCAGGGCCAGGACAGCCCTTCAGTTTTTAATGTGCCACAGTCAGAGAAAGATCTGTCTCTCAAACTGAGTGACATCAGCTAGAGAGTTCAAATAAGAAACTCCTTTTGGGTTTTATTTACTCCCTTTGCCTTTTCCATCAGTGCTTGAATAATGTTTTCTGCTCCTTTGATTTTTTTTTTCTGATTAAAAATTTGTATATGGTTTTGTTTTTACTTTGACTAACACAGTAAGGCCTGTTTATTAAAAAAAATCCTTTGGAAGTTTTGACAGGAAAACTTGCTGATATTGCATTTTTTCTTTGGGGTTATAATTATTTGAGGTGATTGATTAGGATTACTCCATTTTTAATGTTTTTTTTTTCGTTTAAATTGAGATGTTGGTGACATTTTGTGTTAAATATTTCTGACAGGAATTTTTCATCAATTTCTTATTTATTCCTTGTCTAATACTGTTTTAGGCTTTATCCATTTATTTGGACTAAAACTGGCCTTTTATATACAAACAGGGGATGTTTTGCATGCATTTTGTGCTTTGAACTGTGTTACTGAAAACACTATTTTCTCAGTGCAGATTTCTGAATAATATTCCTACAGAAATAGTTGTTAGATTGCTATTTAGAGTGAGAAAGTGGGATTTGTTCATCTTGTTACAGGGCCAACCATGCTGGCAGTATTTAGTATTGAGCTGGCTAGTTTCTTGTCTCATCACTTGATGGACTCACCCCCCCCCCAACCCAACCATTTTCACAATCTAAAAACCTAAAAAACAAAATAATTAATGATAAAAACATGCTTTAGCCTATGGCTTGTGATGCTGCAGTAGCCTTGCCTTCAAACAATCTACTGGACCACTAACCTCCCATTACCTCCAGGCCCCCGGGGTAATTGTAGTACCACATCTGTACATGACATGAGAGTCAGACACATCTTCCAGGGCTATATGATTGCCTGCTGTAGGTATGGAAGAACCAAACCCTTTAGGTGCAGGGGAAATCAAGGGTGCAGAATCTGTTGCAAGTATGGATACTGTGCCCCAGGGGGTTCTACCACTAGTGTAGTGCATGCTAAAAAGAGACAGGCATCCCAACAGGTGGTGAGACAGCAGTCTCTGACTGGGGTCTCCAACTGATATGATAGCTTTGGCTAGATCCATTGTTCAAGCAGTTGACTATAATGTTCATACATGGGTTATGACTACTGTAGGCACTTCCACCACTGATCAGACTGCCAAGTATCCTCATTTTGAAGGAGAGTCTGTGTCTGAGGCTGATCATTTGGATTCCTCTGATGATGAACAAGTACTGAAACCCAAACAGTTGTTTTCTTTTTTTCAAATGTTGTCTAGATTTAGAGATGTATTCAGCTGGGTGCTATGTCCAGCTGCTGAGATTAACAGGGTTAATGATCTCCTGGAAGATGAGGCCCCAGACATTGAGACCTTTCCTCCAATAACTGCAGTGTTGGAGGATGTCTTTAGGAAAGTTTGTAATTTCCCCTGTATTGAAAAGTAAGAAATTCCCAAGAAAATTTTTAAGAGGTATAGGGTATGCTTGGCCTTGCCCAGCCTCCAAACCCCATTTTATTTGGACCCTGCTTTGCTGACCCCAGAGAGTTTTGTTAATAAGAAGACCATGTATTCTTATAACTCAGTCCATCAAGATAAGCTAGGCAAGTGGCTAGAATCTCAGGCAAATAAGCTGGTTCAGTCCAGCATAGTAGCTTTTAAAGTGTTTAACTACCGTTTTATGTGGAAGTTTGTGTTGAGATGTATGTACAGTTTAGAAGAGATTAATGCATCACTGCTCACAAAGCAAAAGGTCTGTTAAAAATATTTTCTCAGATGTTGTCAAAACATGCCTTAAAAAGGGTCTGTGCTAAAAATATTGTTTCAGATTTTGTAAAAAACATGCCTTAAAAGTGCTTTGGATGGGGCTGATAACTACAGCATTGCCAGTGGTGATTAGGAGGTATGCTTTGCTGCACTCAGACAATTTTTCTGATGAGTTAAAAATGGAATTTTGAATGGTCCTCTTAAGTCTGATTGTGTGTTTGGTACAGCAGCAGCAGCAGCTAATCATATCCTTAAACACTGGGATGCTATAGGTAAATTGATGCAAGGAGTGCTGAAAATGTTCCATATTCCCAAATTCTCTTCCTTTAAACTAATAACTTTTGGTGGTCTAAAGTCCCAGCCAAACAAGAGTCAAGCCAATAAAAGGAAATAGCAGGATGGCAACTCCACCAAATTGAACATGAAGAGTTAATTTCCTAAAAAGGATACCACCCCTCCCAATTTATGACCATGCTGAGGCACAGCACCCATTGGGTGCCTCATCTCTCAAGTTAGCTCTCAACAAGGTGGCCTGGCTGTCAGTGGTTTCCTACCCATGAGTGCTAAGCATTGTTGACATGGATTACAAATGGCAGTGGAAAGACCACCCACATTCAAGTAGGTTCCACTTCATCTGCTGGACCAGACTTTTCTATTCCCTTTTATTCTCCAGCAAATGATGGGCTCAAGGGTTATAGAACCAGTCTGTCCTTTGGAAGAGATGAATGGTTTCTACTCCAGAATTTTCTTGCTTCCCAAAAAAAAGCAGTCGTAAAGGTCGATGTTGTATCATTCCTTTCTGAATACATTTGTCAATGTCACCAAGTTCAAATGCTCATTCTGCAGACAGTAATTCCTCTGTTGCTAGAAAACTGATTTATGGTGACCCTGGGCTTTAAAGTTGCCTATCATCATATCTCCATTGCTCATCACTTCAGGACATTTCTGAGATTTGTTGTGTTTGGTTCACACTGTCAGCTTTCTGTATTATTCTTTGGGCTATCCACTGCACTGTGAGTGTTCACCAAATGCCTTGCTCTGGTACTGGTCCACTGTCTGACATTCACATGCTTACAAACTTGAATAACTTGCTAATCTGTACAAAGTCTGTGTTCAGGTGTTTGGAATCACTAGGGAAGGACTTGAATTTACTCTTTCATCTACGGTTCAAGTTGAACCCCTGAAAGTTCTGTCTGAAATGCTTGCAAAGACTCTCTCTGCGGTGCTTAATTAACTCCAACAAGAGAATGTTTTTTTCTGCCTAAAGACAAGGTTGTTTCTGGAATTCTCCAAGAGGAATGTCACCTTGGAGAGAAAATTCCTAAAAATTCTTGGACTGATGGCATCCATTGTTCTTATGAAACCACTGGCTTGTCTTCACATGAGAAAAATTCAATGGTAGGTCTGCAATTTTTGGACCCAGCATCTCCAGTCCCTACAGTGGTGGAGAGATCAGCTGATTATCAATCCAATGCTTCTTTTCTCTCCTCTGGTGCCAGTGCAATCTGTCCAGACAGATTGTCTAACTTTGCCTGGAGAGCTGTGTGAAGGTAGCTGAAGGCTACCAACCAGGTAGAATTTTGTAGATAATTCTGTCATTAGTGAATATTATATGCCACTGGCTTGTTCTCTTAAATGGGGAAAAATTTGTGTTAAATGTGGGACTGCAAAACTGTAACAACAGTGCACTCTGATGTAGGAAAGCTGATAAGTCAAGCATTATGTAATTGCTTGATGTCAAATCTCGAAGCCGAGATGTCTAAATGAAGGAATTCTTGCTTTTGTTTTGAGACCAGAGTTAATTGCTAGAATTTGCATGTATAATGTATTTTATTGCTCTGGCTTCCTGATCAGCTGCATGATCAAAAGAGCTGTTACACTCTAAGCTTCTATTAGCATGAGAAACAGAAAATAATGATGTATTCTGAAATGAGTCAGTGGTACTGAGTTATCAATTTAAGGACAGAAAGACTCAGAGCATTTAGCATTTGTCTTGAGAACATCCAACTCACCAGCACTCTGCCTGTGTCTGTATGTAAGTAGGATCTTAGACTTCAGTGTTTCTCTTAGAAATAGCTAGGAAATAGGAAGATTAGACTAAGTGTTTTCTGTGTTGATGTCAGAACTATTCTATTGTATTATTTTAAGCATTTTCCTGTGATCTCTGAACTCTTGACTAGTACTGTGTAGTAAAAAGTATTGTCTTGTGTTTTAATTATTTATTATTAAATATTTTTACACCTTTCAACTGTGGCTGTTTGTGTAGAGATAATTTAAGATCTAGAGTACATTACATGCATATAGTGATAATGTCCTAGTCACTCCAATAAGCTTTGCTGTTCAGTCACACTTACCATTTGGATAATAATATTGCACAGTAATAATTGGACACCCTTTGTTAAGGGCCTTTTTAGTAGCTGATATTAGTGGGTGGTGGCAGCTGGTACTACCTTTTAGACTGAGCAGAATGGAGGCACAACTGGAGAATCTGTGTCAGGCTTCCCCAGGCATGTCTGTGTGTTTGTGTATAACTCATATCTCATAGTGTGTGTGTGTCAGCTACTTGGGCAGGGACACGAAGCACTGGTTGGACAGAGAGGGTGCTGGAGGTTTTAGCTTGCCCACTAGGCTGAGATCTGGACCCTATAACTGTGCCAGTGGGGAGTCTTATTGGGGATCTGGAGAGAAAGGGAGAAACCAGTCCCAGACTGACTGTGATCTCTGTGTGCTCTTAAGGGAAATTGTACTTTACTGTGTGTGCATTTGTTATGCTTCCCTATGTGGACGCCCCTCACTGGTGTAAGTGGTGAGGATCGAGGCTCTTTGATTGTTGGGCCAGTGCATGGGCATCAGAAGCTGTGTCAATAGGGATGCACGTGCAAACTGCTTGGGGGCCTAAGGATGCACAGAAGTACATCAGTGTCAAGGAGATGGTGGTGGTGATTTACACTTTGAACGTTCTTCACCATTTTTGGATTCTGGGTTTTCTTCTAGAGGTAACAGACACTACAGTGATGTGGTACCTCAACAAATAAGTACATATGGGGTCTTACCCTCTGTGTCACTTGGCAACAATAACCTGGATGCAAGCTTCTTAGTACTGTCTGACTCTTCGGGTATCATACATACTGTCAGAGTAGAATATTGTAGCAGACAGATTAAGCAGATCCTGGGCAGACCCACATGAGTGGAAGCTGAAAGCAGTGGTGTTCTGGGAAATTGTGATATGAGTGGAAGCTCAAGGCAGTGTGGGATGTAATCCAGACATGAAGAACAACACAACTAGATCTGTTCATTTCCTTTCAATACAGACAGCTGGAGAAATTCTTCTCCAGGCATTCTTGCAGCCATGCTTGGAGGACTGATGCATTCTAATTCCCTTGGACTGGAATGTTCCTGTATACATTTCTATTCTTTACACCAGTTCATAAGGTACCGTTAAAGATTCAGAAATAAATGCCAAATATCAGTGTGGTGCACCCCTATTGACCTAGGCAATCGTGGTTGTCCCTGTTAATGGTATTGGCCAAATGCCATTACCACAGACTTCCTCACACTCTGGATCTGCTCACACAGTCACAGGGACAGCTTGTACACTCTGATTTGGAGAAACTTCAGTTGACAGCCTGGATGATTCAGTCGTGACTCCATTCAGGCACTTATTTCATGAGGATGTACAGCAGGTGTTAAAGGAGGTGAGAAAACCTGCTACCAAAAATATGTTTACAAATGAATGACATTTTCTAAGTGGTGCCTAAGTGGAAACAGAGGATCCATTGAGGTTAATATCCCTCTGGTCTTGAAATAGTTGTGTGAGCTACTTCAGGATGGCTTATCGTATACGTCCATTAATGTGGCTTCAGCAGTCACCTTTGCTTTTCTGCCAGTGATTCCTCCTCTTTTTTCTTCTGTTTTAGTAAAACAGTTCAATGAAAGGAGTATTGCATATGAGACCTCATCACAAGCAAATTCCTCCTTCATGGGACGTAAATTATGTTCTTGAAAAAATTGATCTTACCACCTTTTGAACCAACAGCTAATGCTGATTTCAAGTTCTTAATGTGGAAAACTGTTTTGCTTATTGTTCTGGCATCTGCCAGGCGAGGTTCTAAGCTATAATCTCTCACAGTGGGACAACCTAACATGATTTTCCACAGTGACAGGATTGTATTAGGCACTACATCCTTCTTTCATTCTAAAAGTGGTCTCAGAAGTCACTCTCAATCAGTCTGTTAACCTCTCTGTGTTTTTTGCTGAAACTAAGAATAAAGGAGGTACAATATTTCATACCTTGGATGTGCATAGGTAGCTCAGTTACAACCTTGGCAGAACAAAACCCTTTAGGAAGATCAAAAGGCTTTTTATTTTCTTCTCTGGAGAAAAGAAAGGTCAACCTTTCTCTAAGCATGCTGTTGCACTTTGATTCTCCACTGGTACTGTTTTTAGTTACATCCACCACAGAAATGCAAATCCAGGCAAGATAAAGGCACAATCCACCAGGGCATTTTCCTCTTCTGTGGCATATTGGAAAGGTGTGGACTCTATGTATTCTAGACTGAGCAACTTTATCCTCTGTCCATACCTTTACAAAGCACTACAAACTGATGCATTTTCCATATCCAGAGCTGGCTTCATGAGCACCATTCTCCAGAGGCTCTTGGACCCTTATCCTTCCTCCTCCCCAGTTGAATAAGCTATGGGAATCTACCCATATGCCAGTGAGACAGTGTGTTTGTTGCATATAGCACAGTTGTGTAAGTTCCACTTACCTATAACAGTAGATGCTCATAGAACACATTGCCTTACTGGCAATGCCCTCCCACCATTTCCCTTTTGTTGGATGCATATAATTAGTTGTTGGAGAGTTGCTGTTGTGTTTTGGTTTAGCAATCTTTTTTAGTGTGTGTGTGTGTGTGTGTGTGTGTGTGTGTGTGTGTGTGTGTGTGTGTGTGTGTGTGTGTGTGTGTGTGTGTGTGTTTTGGTTTGGAACAGTAGATGTTCACAAGGTTTCTATCTGTGAGTGTGAAGGACTGTCCTGGTGATTGTTTCTTCACCCTCATCATACCGCTTAACCACTTAGTGCAAGAAATGTGGTCAAAGCCTGAAAAAATGGTAAGACAAAGGCCCAAAAATAGGGACATATTTTAAATATTTCTCTTATTAACTTAGAAATTTGCTAGAATAATAGTGTTTGTTTTAACATACATTTTCTGAAGGATTTGAAGTATGAAACTCAGACATATGCCATTATTTAAATAAAAAAATTCACCACAAGGGCCAAGTGAACAAACCAACTAAAAAACAGAACAATTCACTGTGTACCACAGAAGAAACAAAAACAGAGTTAGCGTAAAAAGTTTTAATCTCCACTTTTGTAAAACACTTCATCAGAAGTGTTTTACGAAAGCGGAGATTAAAACTTTTTACGCTAACTCAGTTTTTGTTTCTTCTGTAGTACACAATGAATTCTTCTGGTATGCCATTATTTAATGACTTTAGTCCTCAGATTATCCCAGTGATTTGCTGGAAAAAACACAAATTTTATGAGGAAAAGACCAAAAATAGGAGCCAAAAATATGGACATTCTGTGAACAGTTGAGAGGTATGGCCTCATAGACAGGCAGTATGAGGAGTTCTGAACTTTGACAGACTGCCAGAGCGAGGGTAGGAGGGCACGACTACCCATATGCCAGTAAGGTAGTGAGATCTGATGTTGTCTTTTCCATCTGTTTCTTACCTTCTGACCTTGGATCCAGCCACAGTCACTTGCAAGCTTTGGATCCAGTGCTCATGCTCCTTCCTCTACCTGTAATCCCTGTGAATAGAACGAGGTACCTCAGATCTCATCTGCCATTTGAAGAGCTACAACAGATGTTGGTGCTCAGGAGAGTTTTAAGGAAATTCTTTGAAGTTTATGCATAGATAATTACATTCCCTTATTTTTCCTTTATAGTTTTGTGTGTGTGTGTGTGTGTGTGTGTGTGTGTGTGTGTGTGTGTGTGTGTGTGTGTGTGTGTGTGTGTGTGTGTGTGTGTGTGTGTGTGTGTCTGTGTCTGTCTAACGTACAGAGCCATGTCCAACCCAGAATTGTTGAACATGCTCCATCTTAGCAAAACCAAATCTACTAGAGCTACACGCTCTAGGGATATAAACCTCAACACAACAATGAATAGAACATGCTGGAGGGATAGATTCCCTTCGCAGAGACTTCCCTTACTATGGAACAGGGTCCCGATCTACATAAGACACAGCCCCTCACTATCACTCTTCAAGAGGAGCCTTAATGAGTGGATGGGTAACAGAAAGTTCACACCGGGGATCACACCAACAGCACTACTAGATAGGGGCCAAGGGTACTAGCTGCTAGTACAAGGGTCTAGGGAACTACTAAAGGGGCGGTGAATACCGCACAGTGTGGCTGGGCTAATATATGCCTTCAGGCAGATAACTCAGTACCAACCCATGAATCTATGAACATATATATATATATATATATATATATATATATATATATATATATATATATATTCACACACACACACACAAAAGCAGCAACTAGATGAAAGAAGCATGCAGAACAGACCACCAGCAAAAATCCAGGTTTATTTAAGTGCTTTTCGTCAAGTTTCAGACTTCATTAGAATAAAATCACATGATCATGACAAGCATATATACACCACCCCACCTAACCATTGGTCAATGTAATTACATAATTTCCTCTAAAACAGACATTATACAAAGTTAATAAAAAATGTTAAAACTTGATATTCTTGCAACAAATACAACTGATAAACCTACAAAAAGTACATTGATTTTAATTCTAAAACAGAACTCAAGGAAATTCTGTCATTAAGACCTGGTACCTGGCAGGCATTAGTTTTAATCTGCCATGTCAATTCCTTAAATTCTAGCCATTCATCCATTGGTCCCCCTCTTGCTCCAAGATCAATATGGTCTATGGCCCCAATCCTAAAAGTATGTATGGGGCATGCACAAATGTGCTTGTACAAAGCACTATTTATGTTTTTATTCCTGATGTCATACAGATGTTGATACACCCTTTGCCTCAGTGCTCTTTTGGTCTTACCAATATAGAAACTGTCATATAGGTCCCACACTGTGACATACACCACCCCCTTTGAGTAACAGGAGTATCTCTTCCTAGGTTTTGCCATACCATAACCAGTGATTTTAATGGCCTCACCTTGAAACATGGCTGGACACTGTTTACACCTCCCGCATTTGTAGCAACCTCCCAGTGTGGGTGCACAAGAGTCTCTTTCTAATAGGCCCTTTAAACTAACTTCCTTCTTGTAAACTATAGTAGGCTTGTTTCCCACTACTGAGTGAACACCGTTGTCAGTAGTGAACATGTCCCATAATCTACATATAATGTTCCTGATATTGTAGAAGTCAACACTAAAAGGAAGAATAAAAGCTCTTGAGAAACAATCCTGTCTTCCAGTCTGGGTTGCTCCAGTAGGGCCATTCTCATTGGACAATAAGCAAAAAAAGTCCCGATTTCTCTTTTTCTAATCACCTCATTGGCAATGTCCTGAACAAAATTGCCAAGGTAACCCCTTCCAGTCAGCATGTTTTTTAACTTAGCACACTCAGTCAAAAAATCATTCAGTCCTGACACCATTCTAGCTAACCTAGCATACTGGCCATTAACTAGGGCTCTTTTTTTGGTGCACTGGGTGCCAGCTATCAAAATGCAACAGTGAGTTTGAGTATGTTGGCTTCCTATACAAATGAGAAGTGAAAGCCTTGTTTACATAATCTTTTTTGACTGTTACATCCAGAAAATTCAGTTGGTCATTGTCTCTGGCCATGGTGAATTTAAGGAAGGATGCGGTTTGGTTAATGTAAATGAAGAACCTATCTAGTTCCTCTTCACTACCTTTCCAGAAAATCAATAGGTCATCAAGGTATCACCCGTATTGGGCCCAAGAGTCTTTGTAAGTTGAATTTAAAATAAATAAATCCTCTCAGTGTGCCAGCAGAATGTTGGCAAAACTGGGGGCACAACAGGTGCCCATTGCTACTCCTTGTTTTTGTTTAAAAAGCTGGCCCTCGAAGCAAATAAAATTGTTTTCGAGCACAAGCTCCATACATATATGTATGGTCAAGATGTTGTTATGCTGTAGACTGGAATTGAAACACAAATATTCATAAAACCACTCCAAGCCCTCATGGTGTGGAATGACTGAGAATAAATCTTTAATGTCAATGGTCACCATAATGAGACCATCGTCATACATCTCAGATTTTATTTTGGAGAGAAAATCCCAGGAGTCCCTGATAATAGTGCCTCTTCCATCAAGTACTCCCTTCACCTTGCAGTCAACAAATTTTGCTAGAGCAAATGTCTTTCAGGTCATGGCATCTACTATTGGATGCAGGGGTGGGTTGCTGATTGACTTATGAATCTTCGGGATCCCAAAAATAGTTGGGATCCTTGTTTCCTTGGTGTCTAAAAAATCATGTTCACTTAGTTCCAACTGACCATTCAATAGTAATTCATACAGGGTGAGATCAATGTTCCTGTAAGCAATGTTTATCTCATTATGTGAGACTTCAGTATAAGTGTAACTAAGCAACAATTCAAACATTTTACTGTTGTATTTGGAAACATCACCACCAAACCACCACCCATTGTCCGGTTTCATAATATGGACATCCTTCTTACCCAATATGTCACTGAGCAGTTTTTTCTCCCTATTTTCCAAATTAGAGGCTTCAGTAATACCTTTAAACCTCAATTCTCTGATTTCTTTCTCACAAAGAGTTTCAAATAGGTGGACCAATGGACGGGAAGGGGGTATGAAGGTACTAGGTCCAGTCAAACGGGAATTCGGTACTGCTAGGTTTTCATTGTCTGAAAAATGAAGAGCCAGATTCAATTAACTTGTAAACAATTTCAGCTGTACAATAGTTTCAACCAGGTTGGCCCTTTTTGCTGGTACAAAATTCAAACCTTTGGAAAAAAGTTTAGCGCACTCCCCATCAATCACTAGGTGGCTAAGATTGTAAATACTGAAATCACCTTGTACATTTTTAATAATTTTACATGCATTGAAATCTTGTTCATGACACATCAAAACATTACTCATCTCCAATGTAGGGTTTGAGCACCCCCCCTTGTCTGTTGGCTCTGGTGCTATCCCTGGCCATACCTCCAACTCGTTTGATTTCCATCTCTTTGGTTCATTAATCTTTCCGATCTCCTCAGGGGGGGCTCTAAAGGGGCTCCAGATTCCATGTCCAAGTCCAAGTCAACATTTACATCCTGTTGAGCTTGCCCATTAAAGAAACTAGTTTGCTGACCTAGTGGTGGTTCCGGGTATGCCCTACCACCATCATAATCACGTTTGTCTCTAACTAGTTTCTTTTCTTTTTGTGTTCTAATGTCACCAAGATCTTTATCAACCACAGAAAACACTTTGTAAAAATCATGTTTTTTGTGCTCAAATAAAAGGTAATTTTTTATGCCAGTATCAAGTTTATTAATTTCAGTTAATAAATAATTCATTTTCCTACTGTTGTCAGCAGTGAGCAATTGCACCAACTCACAGCCTTGCCTGTTGAACAGTTTGATTAAATCATGATGTAACTGTCTTTAACCAGTCCAGTTGGATATCTCCACATACAGAGGCCCTTAGGGACCTGCTCACGTTTCAGACATTCATTTAAATAACTATTTTCCAACTGTATTTTTTTATATTTAAACAAAAGTTCTTTATAAGAATGAATTTGTTCATCTACAGTACCATTAGTGTGTTGCCCATGTCCAGCATCGTAGTTTCATTCTGTATCACGTCTAAGCCATTGTTCAACCGAAAAATCCGAAATTGTATCACTCCCATTGCTTGGCAAGCTTCCCAAATGAACGCTCAGTTCGCCATGAACCTCCTGGTTAAAAGCCACTCCTCCTTGAACTGCATTACCCTGACTGCCCACTCCCTGGGCTGGGGTGATGAACGACCTCTACAAGGCTGAGAAATAGACTAATTTCTTCCATGAACAGGCTGCAACCCATTTGAAATAAGCCTGTGAACTTTCTGAGTAAATCCAGCCACTGTTGCTGCCAAAAGAGCTACAGACTGCAATACAGCCAAAAATCAGTGCTGGAAGCCGCTCCCAACTGCTCCCGATCATCCATACTCCACAAACCAAGAAATAAACAAAGTAAAACCACTCAAAAATAGCAACTAGATGAAAGAAGCATGCAGAACAGATCACCAGCAAAAATCCAGGTTTATTCAAGCGCTTTTCGTCACATTTCAGACTTCATCATCCCTCCATCAAATGAAATCCACTTTAGGGAGTTCTGCAGCATAAACCTACTTCAGCTTGTAGAAGACCTATGCAAAATTCCCAACAATCTCTAGCAAATGGACCCAGCTGAGAGAGCTACAACATTAATCTCCGATTTCTACCAGCATCTAAACAGCTACACAGAAAAGTCTGTATCTGTCCACCCTAAATATGATGGTAAATACAGGAATAAACCTCTGTGGTGGAACTACTATATTAATAATCTGTATATCAAAAAAGGAAAGTAAGAAAATGTAAGAAATTCCCATCCCCCTACTTGAAGACTATCCCATCCCCCTACTTCAAGACCATCCCATCCCCCTACTTCAAGACTACAATGAAACATGCTAGCAAGGAACTTAGGTGCACTACTAGAAAATGGGAAGCAAAGTACAGACATGAAGTTGCTATAGTTGCCAAAGAAAACTACAAATGTTTCATCAGTGATGTCAGGAAATTAAGGAATAAAGTGCTATACTATGCTTGGCTCATCCATAATAATATCACACATTCTGATCCTAAGGAAAGAGTCAATGACAAATGTAGTCCTGACTTTTTTCTTCACACAGTCTTGCACCTACTATCTCTGAAAATTTATTTTCTTCTGTAACAAATTTGAACAATTCATAGAATCTCTGTTAAAGGCTAAAATACTGTTTCTGTGGGACCAGATAACATACTGGGCTGCATTCTCATCAGTGCCAAGTATGCAGCATCTGATCCTTAACTTAAACTGTTCAACCTCAGCCAATCCGCAGTGTTTGTCCCTGATGCCTGGAGAACAGCCACTAAGACTCCTCTTCACAAGGGTGACCCTACTACAGACCCAGATCATTATAGGTGTATCAACCTCATCAGCCTTATATGCAAACTAGCAATTAACTGAACAGAGGCATGAAACTGTAAGTGTGCTAAATAAACTGTTAGCCTGAGACAACTTGAAATTTTAATGAAATTTAAGTTTAATAAAAAATTAAGTTTAATTAGGCTTACACCTTATTTAATCTGCGGTAGTGGTGCTGCGGTAGCATTGTCGCCTCACAGCAAGACGTCCCATTCGATTCTCAGCTAGAGCATCTTCTGTGTGGAGGCATGCATCAATGGGCATGCCTTCGATGAAGGTTGTGCGTCAGGGCTGGTAAACTCGGCACGTAAAAATCCACTACCAAACATTAGCGGACTGGAGTTCTGCTGTGACGACCCCTAGCCGGGATAAGCCGAAAGACACAACAACAAAAGCTTATTTAGCATCCCTACAGTTTTGTGCCATTGTTCAGATAATTGCTGGTTTCATTTTTCATTCTTTGACTGGCTTTGCCTTCTATGTGGGTGCTTTCTGGAGCCTTATACTCAAAACCAAGCAATGTTATCAAGAAAGATCTCGTTTATGAAGGTACTATCAACTTACCTGATGTGGGCACATGGCACCACTCATTTTGGTCTTATGAAGGTTAGCTCCTGTCTCCTGAATCTAGTAAAATTCTTGGAAAAGGTTAGAGTCTGTGAATAATGACCACTTCCTTGCCCACTGCTTATCTTGACCTGGCCAAGGCTTTTGACACTATCTTCCAAGCTAGTATTATTGAACAGTTAGACAAATTTAATGCATGTCCCAACTTTATCAGCTGGATTACAAACTGGCCATCCAGCTGATCTCAAGTAGTGACAGTTGCCTATAACGTCACTGAACATAAAACTGTAGCTATTGGGATGAGACAGGAATCATTGCTGGGGTCCTCTCTTATTTGGCATTTATTATGCAGATATCCAAGCCAATATTTATGAAGAGTAATTGACCAAGTTTACTGAAGACTGTGAGCTAGTCACTTCTTCTTGTTTCAGCTGCTCCTGTTAGGAGTTGCCACAGCGGATCATCTGTTTCCATTTCTTCCTGTCCTCTGCATCTTGCTCTGTCACACCAACTACCTGCATGTCCTCTCTCACCACATCCATAAATCTTATTTTATTATTTATTTATTTATTTATTTATTTTATTTTATTTAAATTTGTTGACCGGGAGTGTCCGACTGGACGTGGGTCCATTTTCAGCGGAGGCCCGGGGAGAAAAGCTCCACAGTAAAATAAACAGACAGTAGTTACATTGGATTACATAGCGATTAACAATGTAACATAGAAATTACTTACAACATATTTACAGATGAAGAACATAGTACATCAGTAGACAACTAGAATCTTTATCTGTGAAGTGCATAACAGGCTTTAACAAATGTAACAATGAGAAGTTCCTGCTGTTTAATAAGTACTAGGCTTATGAGCATCTGAGCTTGCTATCATCAAGGTAGTTAGTGGAGGTGAAAGAAAGGTAGTAGTTGGATGGGGCGGATGATATTAGAGTGGGAGTTGCAAGGGCATAGCCAGCATGTTTTTAGGTGCGCTTTTAATAAAGTTTTGAAGTTGGTGCATGATGGTACGGAGGTAATTGTGGGTGGGAGTGAGTTCCATAATTTGGCTATGGCACAAGAGGATAGTGCTTCACCAGCAGAGTTATTGGCTTTAGTGATCTGCAAGTGATTTTTGTTGCTGGATCTTAGTGGTCTGGTGGTGCGATAGGGTTGGAGTAGATTCTGGAGGGATGGGACATTTAGTGGATGGTTTACTAGTTTGTGGGTGAGTGAGAGTTGATACCACTGAAGGAGGTGTGGGAGTTCAAGCCAGCCCAGTTCAGCAAGTGAGAGACAGTGGTGACTACGGTAGGATGCCCCTGTGGCAAATTTGGCAATTTTGTTGTAGCAGGTCTCTAGCTTGTTTAGATCACATTGCCTTAGGTTGGTATATACTGGAGAGGCATAAAGTAGGGTGGAGATAAGGTGGGAATTTGCTATTGAAATCTTTGCTGCTTTGGTGAGAAATTGTTTATTTCTGTATAATGCTCCTAGTTTTTTATGGTCATGGATATGTGAATGTCAAATTTTAGTTTATTGTCTATTTCCACTCCTAGCAATTTGGTGTGTTCAGTTGGGTATATAGTGGTGTTGTCTTTTGCTGTGATGTTAAAGTGAGAGTTGTTTTGAGTATGTTTGGTGGGTTGGAAGATGAGTAGTTTAGTTTTGTTTGGGTTGAGTATTAATTGGGCATCGGATAACCATGTTTCAACAGAGGAAAAGGCTTCCTCTGTGACTTTTTGCAGTTTGGGTAGGGACTGGGCTGAGCAGATGATGATTGAGTCATCTGCGTGTTGGATGAGTGTGCCATGTTTGGTGGCAGAGGCTAGATTATTGGTGTAAACAGAGAAAAGTAGGGGTCCAAGGATGGATCCTTGGGGAACCCCTATGGAGACAGGTAGTTGGGGAGATATGTCATTCTGCCATACAACGGATTGTTGGCGGTCAGACAGGTAACTCTGAAACCAGTTGGTGACTGATTGTGAGAAGGATAGGTTCTTGAGGACAGAGATAAGTTGTTTGTGTGGGACCATGTCAAATGCTTTAGATAGGTCTAGGAAAGTAGCAGAAGATAGTGTTAGTAAAGGATAGTGTTAGTAAAGGAGAGTAAGGCAGTGGTGGTGGTGCTATGGTTTGGTCGGAAACCATGCTGAGTACTGGAAAGGAGGTTGTTAGTAAGGAGGTAGTGTGAGACCTGAGAGTGTATGCATCTCTCTAGTATTTTGGAGAGTGGAGAGAGAATAGCTATGGGGCGGTAATTGGTTAGTTCTGCAGAGGGTCCGCCTTTGTGGAGGGGAATTATATGTGAGACTTTCCACAATGTGGGAACGTAACTTTCTGACAGAGATCGGTTAATCAAGATGGATACTGGGTAGGCCAGAGCATCAGCTACGATTTGTAGGTATTCACTTGGGAGGTTGTCTGCTGCTAATTTGGTGGGTTTAAGTTTAGTTAAGAGTTTTTTTATGTTGGAGGTAGGTACAGGAGAAAAGAGAAGGCAGTGGGGAGATTACTAGTTGAAGGTGTGGGTTGGAGGGGAGGGGGGTTGTGTTGTTTAGCTAGTGATAGTATGGTTTGGGTGAAGTGTGTGTTGAATGAGGTAGCAAAATTTTCTGAGGAGTGAGGGATGTTAAGAGGAGGGGTACTGACTTTACCTGGGTGGAGGATGGAGTTTATGGAGGACCAGAATTGTTTGGGGCTGTGTTGTGAGGAGTCTAGGGCAGACTGGTAGTATTGGAATTTGTCCTGTTTTATTAGCTTTTTGACTCTATTGCGTAGTTCTAGGAATTTCTGTCTAGCTGCGGGGGTTTTGTGCCAGTGCTCCCAGGCTTTATCCCTGTTTTTCATTTCTGACTTAGTGGTTTTCTATAGCCATGGGGAGGGTTGTGCTTTGGTTCTGGAAAATCTTATGGGGGCATGGTAGTTAAGGATGTTCAGGAAGGTAGTATTAAAAAATTCAACTGCGTCATCTAGACTGAGGTACTTTAGAGCATGCCAGTTACATTCTTTGAGGGATGAGATGAATGTGAGTGGGTTAAAGTTTATTTTTTTACATATTTGACGATAGATGACAGGTTTAGCTTGGTACAGGTATTTTTTGAGTAGGAATGTTGGGGAGCGATCACTGAGGCTATCTGATAAGCAGCCTGTTATATATGACTGGGGGTTCTTACTGACTAGTATCCAATCCAGGGTAGTGTGCTTGCCAGAGTTTTTATTTATCCTTGTTGGTGACTGGACTAGTTGGGTGAAGCCATGAAGGTGTACATGATGGGTTGGATTGTTGCCAGAACAGGATTGCCAGTCAATATTGAAATCACCTAAGATGATAGTTTCTTGGGGGAGATGGTGGGTACACCAGCTGAGGAGGTTTTCTAGTGGAGGGATGTTTTGGCCAGGTGGGAAGTAGCATCCAATTATGTTGATGGTTTTGTTTTGGTTAAATATCTTAGGCCTTCCTCTTTTCCTGTTACCTGGCAGCTTCATCCTTAGCATCTTTTTCCTAATATACTCTGCATCCCTCATCAGCACATAGGTTCATAGGTAGGTACTAGGCTATCGGCCCTGGGGCCTATACAAGCCTAGCCAAAAAGGTACCCTGGCTTTTGCCACCCAAGAAAATTATTTTCCTGTGCCACTGTCGAGCAGAGCCGCAGAGGTGATCCCCAGGGTGAATTTCCTATCTCCCATCCAATCATCAAGATTTTTCTTGAAGAGTGCTAATGTGGAGCTTTGTTTGATATAGATAGGTAGTTTATTCCAGAGTATGGGAAGTCTCTGGGACAGGAATCTATCCCTCAAGCATGTTCTGTTTATTGTGGTGACAAGGTTTAGGTCCCTAGAGCGTGTAGCTCGGAGGGATAGGGATTTCTTTAAGTGGAGCATGTCCAACAGCTCTGGATTTGACATAGCTTTGTATGTTAGGCAGAGATCACCTCTGAGTAGGCGATATGCGACGGAGTAAAGCTGGAGTTTTTGAGACGGTCTGCGTAGGGCATCTGTTTGAGGCCGGTAATCCTCTTTGTGAGGTATTTCTGCGGCCTTTCCAGTTATTGTAGATGTCTTGTGAGGTACATACCAAAATGGGCGTTGTACTCTATAATGGGTCTAATGAGTGATGAGTAGAGGGGAACAATGACCTCTTTTATTCTGGATGAGAAACCTTTTGTGATGAGGTATGCCACGTTGAAGGATTTCCTGACTACTGTGGCGATGTGATTATCAAAGGAGAGACTACTGTCCACCTGTGTCCCAAGGTCTCTTATCACACTTTCAGTGTTAAGTATACTACCACCTATGTTGTAGTTCATGGGCACAGAGTTTTTACCAAAGGGTATGACAATGCACTTTTTGGCACTGAGCTTGAGGCCATGGCTTTGACACCAGGCATCTGTCTCAGTGAGGCCCTTTTGTAGGATGTCCACATCGTTAGGAGTTTCGATTATGGCTCCTAGTTTGCAATCATCTGCAAACTTCAATAGCCAAAGACCTTCTGTGTTAGCCTGTACTTCAGAGAAGTAGATACCAAACAGGAGAGGACCCAGGACTGAACCCTGTGGTACTCCACTTGTCACTGGTCTGAAGTCGGATTTGGAGTCTGCTACTTTCACAGTGTGGGTTCTGTCAGTGAGCCAGTTAGCAACCCATGTTGTGACATAGTGATTTATACCTAGTTTAATGAGTTTATCTATAATTCCAGAGTGAGGGATGGTGTCGAAAGCCTTGGCAAGATCTAGATAGGCTGTGTGAACCACCTTACCCTTGTCTACGGCTTTGGTGACTGCTTCAAAGAAGTCCATCAGGTTTAGGAGACATGATCTGCCTTTTACAAACCTGAACTGGGTGGAGTCCAGAGTTTGGAGATTACCAATGTCTTTGTTTATAAGTTCCATGATGATATGTTCCATGGCCTTGCAGACCAAACTCTTCAGGCTAATGGGGCGGTAGTTCACGCGATCCATGGTGGCTCCCCCCTTGTGGAGTGGGATAACCATCACTGTGCGCCATTCAGCAAGCACAAAGCCTGAGGTGAGGCTATGACTGAACATGGTACTTAGGTGGGGTGCCAGTTCATTCTGTAGTTCATGTAGAATGCAGCCTGGGATGTTGTCTGGTCCCATGGATGCTATGTTCTTGGCTTTGGAGAGTGTGGTTTTTACTTGTGCAGCCATGATTATAGGAACTTTGCATTCTTCCGGTATAGAGATAGGCTCTTTAGGGGGTGAGAGGGGGGTAAAGTTAGCATGGAAGCCATCTGCCAGGATGTTGGCAATATCAGTTGGATCTGTATATTTAGTGCCATTGTGCTGTAACTCAAAGCAGATCTGAGTGTTGCCATTCAGATTCTTGACATAGCTATAGAATGCTTTGTGGTTGCCTTTAGAATCAGTGGCAATTTTGTTTTCATAACTAGCTTTGGAGGATTTTATCAGGGATTGCAGCTTCTTACTGAGGCTAACCAGGGAGCTCCTCCACTCATGGGATTTTACTCTCTTTTGCAACAGTTTCTTCCTTCTGTTGTACAGTTTGTTTATGGCAGGGGACACCAGATTGGCTTCCTTTTTTTGGAGGATAGCGTCTTGGTTCTGTTTGGGATAACACGATCCATGCACTCATGTAAATGCTTATAAAGTGCAATTGTGTAGGATTCAGTCCAAACCAACGTAATCTTGCCTCTCTGGCTTTGTCGCCAAACCTTCCAACCTGGGCTGATCCTCTAATATACTTATTCCTAATCCTGTCCACCCTTGTCACACCCAGTGCAAATCTTAACATTTTTACTCTGTAAAGGCTGTTGGCCGAGGCGCTAGAGAAGGAACTGTTCAACGAAATAAATTTTATTGGAAGGTAGAGCTGGGACTCACTGATAGTCTTTGTTGTTTATATATATACATCTTGTTTGCTGTTGTTTGAACTTAACATCTTTAACTTTGCTATGTCCAGCACTGACTCCTGCCTTTTTGTCAGTGCCACTGTCTCCAACCCATATAACGTAGCTGGTTTCACTACCCTCTTGTAGACCTTCCCTTTCACTCTCACTGGTACTCGTCTGTCACAAATCACTCCTGACACTCTTCTCCATCCACTCCATCCTGCCTGTAATCTCTTCTTCACCTCTCTTCCACACTCACCATTACTCTGAACTGTTGATCACAAGTATTTAAACTCATCCACCTTCGCCACCTCTACTCCCTGCACCCTCACCATTCCTCTATCCTCCCTCTCATTCACACACATATATTTTGTCTTAGTCCTGACGACCTACATTCCTCTTCACTTTGCAGCATATCTCCACCTCTCCAGGGTCTCCTCCACCTGTTCCCTACTCTCACTACAGATCACAATGTCATCTGCAAACATCATAGTCCACGGAGACTCCTGTCTGATCTCGTCTGTCAACCTGTCCATCACCATTACAAATAAGAAAGGGCTCAGAGCTGATCCTTAATGTAATCCCACCTCCAACTTAAATGCATCCGTCACTCCCACTGCAGACCTCACCGCTGTCACACTACCCTCATACATATCCTGTACCACTCTTACATACTTCTCTGACACTCCCGATTTCCTCATACAATACCACAACACCTCTCTAGGCACCCTGTCCACAAAGAGACAAATGCAACTCTTTCTGACCTTCTCTGCACTTCTCCATCAACACTCTCAGAGAAAACATTGCATCTGTAGTGTTCTTTCCTGGCATGAAACCATACCGCTGATCACTAATCATCACCTCCCTTCTTAACCTAGCTTCCACTACTCTTTCCCATAACTTCATGCTGTGACTGATCAGTTTAATCCCTCTGTAGTTAATACAGCTCTGCACATCACCCTTATTCTTAAAATCAGTACCAAAACACTTTTTCTCCATTCCTCAGGCATCCTCTCACTTTCCAAGATTTCATCAAACAATCTAGTTAAAAACTCCACTGCCATTTCACCTAAACACTTCCATGCTTCCACTGGTATGTCATCTGGACCAACAGCCTTTTCATTCTTCATCCTCGTCATAGCTATCCTTACTTCCTCCTTGCTAATCCACTGCACTTCATGATTCACTATCCAGCCACTGGGGATGCACAAGCCAGTGCATTTCTTTGTGCCTGTCCCAAGCTCAGATAAATGAGGAGGGTTGCGTCAGTAAGGGCATCTGGCATAAAATTTTGCCAAATCATACATGTGGACAACACTACTGTGAGCTAGTCACTATTATCCACTAATACGCTGATACTAAACTCCTGCAAGAAGGGTTAGAATATGCACATAGTTGGTGTACTGAAAAAGTACAGCATAGTAACATTTGGCAAAAAAGCTGTTTCCTCCTCTTATGTTAAAACTAGTACTTATCTCTAGATAGACAGATACATATAAGAGTGTGTGTGTGTGTGTGTGTGTGTGTGTGTGTGTGTGTGTGTGTGTGTGTGTGTGTGTGTGTGTGTGTGTGTGTGTGTGTGTGTGTGTGTGTGTGTGTTTGTGAATTTACTTTTATAGTAGCCAGATGAAGTGGGCTTTTTTTTGTTTGTTTTTTTTTTTTTGCAAGAAAGCGCATAACAGTGCGTGCATACTGCATTTGTTCCTTTGAATTAAAACAGTCTTATTTTAGTTAATGGAGCTTGGTTAAGAGTGCAATAAAACAGTCATTTTAGTTCATGGAGATTGGTTGAAAGTGCAGTAAAACAGTCATTTTAGTTCATGGAGATTGGTTGAGAGTGCAGTAAAACAGTTTTATTTCAGTTCATGGAGATTGGTTGAGAGTGCAATAAAACAGTCTTATTTTAGTTCACAGAGATTGGTTGAGAGTGCAGGAGATGGCAAAGGAATAATTGTTCAGATAGTTTCTCTCCAATAATCTGTTTATTTGTGTAAGAAATGCCTTCACCATCTGGTATTACTCTGACATTTATACAGTACTCACTGCCAGTATTGTGATGATACAACATTTCAATTCTCTGCAACTCTTTCTTTTATTTTGTGCAACTCTTGAAATAATTTCATTTTCTCAGATAGTAAGAACAACCAAATGTTGCAGAAATTTAAGTACAAAACATCCACACATTCAGTGAAAGACACTTAGTATGCAAACACATCCATAATGATCACCATTATAAAAAAGGAAAGGAAACAATGCGATTACATGAAGTAATTTGACACATTAAAATACATTTTTAAGGTTGCATATAGCACCAACCAAGCTTAGGTTTTTGGTTATGCCTGCACTTTATCCAGTAGAAACATGCAGTCAATGACAAGTCTGTCAACACCAAAATTAGATTTTTTATAGGTACTGATACCTGACTTTTCAGAACAGGGCCAGATAAGGGGTGACTGTCCAGTCAAAGGCTTCTCGACATTGGGACTACTTTGTCCATGGTAGAGAAAAGGTGTAGATTAAAGTTTGTAAAACAGGAGCTATGATAATGAACATTATGAAAGATTATCAAAATGTAAGACACAGAATGGTTAAGCCTAAAAGTTGTTGTTGTTTGCTGTTTGTGTGGTGGCTGCTGGGTTATGCTTACTTCAGGACTTCTGCACTTACGTATCAAAACTGCTGACAGGGAATCATTTATTTATCTGCTATACTAAAGGCAACTTTCCCACAAATGTATGTTAACTGCTGAGGATTAGCAGTTTGTGATGTATATGAAGTGAGAATATAAGAACACTCACTCTAGTTGAATAGTTTTAATTATGACCCATAATAAAATCATAATGTTATGACAAGATGTTCCCCAGGACCTGAAGTTACAACAGCTAGGCAGATCATATGAAGTATGTATGCCCACGCTGATATGTAGTCACATTTTTTAGCTCAGAATAGCACAGATGTACAGATGTTTTTCATTAGGAAACTAACCACACAGTTTGATTTTCTTTTTGTCATACAGCCACAATACTTCCTACGACAACTTCAACAACAAGTAAGTTTGCCTGGGCAGAAGCATTTAAAGCTCTGTGAAAAAATGATTGTTTATGGTTTGCGGTTTTATAAAGTACAGAAAAAAATGACATGTCAAAGCCTATACAGCATAGATAATACAGTGTGCTGATGCTGTCGTACATAATTGCATTTTAATGAAAGTTTGGGAATGACTTAACATTTGCCACATATAGACAGTTGTAGGCAAGCTGTTTTTGTCATATGCACAGGGCACATTTGAAACGTATACTAGAGTAGCCATTTGATGTGAACATTTCCCCTCAATGTAACTTTCAAAGGTCTATGTTTTAAATGCACTAAGCTATTCAACTATATGTGCTATAAATGCATATACCTCTGAAATCAAAATTAGTTCTTAGTATTAGCCTTATGATACAGTGATGGTTGAAGTGGGAAGTGGCTTTATGCAGGAATGCATATGCTCATTTCAAAAATGTGGTATATTTCTACCAAAAATAGGTAATAAGTAAACCGTATTCTCTAGCAACATACTTAATATGTATATCTAATATATATATATACATATATATATATATATATATATATATATATATATATATATATGGTTTACTATCGTTATTTCAAAAGGCAAATCATTTGCCATTCGATATAACAAAAAGTTAAACCGAAACCAAACTTTCCGAACATACGCAATGTCGCCCCAAATGATCGACACACTTGAGTCGACATTCTCGTTGAAAATGTCATGTGATAGCCATGTAAGAACTGATGTAAATCAAACTCCTATATGACATACCACGTTTTTTCAGGTGGGTAAGCCCCCTCTGTACCCCCACACCCCCTGCTACTAATATATTCCAACTCTGAGATTGCACTACAGTGGGGATATGGATGAATTTCCAATCCCCACTGTACCTCGATCTCCGAACATGTAGTTGAACACACCTATGCGAATGCACTACTGCATTTGCATAAGCGCATTTGACTATCCAATACACTTTTCATTTTGTGCATGACATTCTGATTTCCATCAGCATAACTGCCGACAGAATGTTCACACAAATGGTAGTAAACCTATATATATATGTATACCTACCTATAAATATATATATATATATATATATATATATATATATATATATATTGATGATTTACCTTCAGTTGGTTGATTAACAGGAATGTCATCATTGAGAAGGCAAACCACTCTATGCTGAAAACAGAAATGTTAATTTCCTAGTACGTAAGCACCAAGGAAGAACCTCAGCAGATGCAACTTTAAAACATAGCCTTTTGCAGGGGGGCAAGCTCCACACAAAGTATATATGTATGTGTGTGTATATATATATATATATATATATATATATATATATATATATATATATATATCTCACACACCTGGAACCCATATAAATATATATATATATATATATATATATATATAAATATATATACACATACACAAACACACTTCCCAAGGTAAGTCACCCAGTTTGATACTAACTATACTAACTAAAGGCTTATTTTTGCCAAATAGTATAATCCTGTTTTTATCCTGGTTAATGTTTAGACTAAAACTGTTGAACTAATGCATCAAGTAATTGAAGTAGCTATTAAAATGTGCTTCCTCTTTAATGCTGGACAGAGGAAATCATATTTTAATATCATCCTCAAATTTAGAGATTCAACATATCCTGCAGGATGGTAGAAATGAAAAAAAAACAATGTGGGCCCTAAAACAGAACCTTGGGGTACACTTGAAGTAATTTTACTCCAGTCTGAATACTGGTTTGATATTTTCACTCTCTTTCCAGTTTAAAAGCCATGCTGCTACCCAGATGATAATATATGGATTGATAAGATGCTTCTTTAAGGAAAACTAAGTACTTAGCCACTGGTCCAGTGAAGTGCTAACTGTTTCATAGAAACAGATCTGTTTCTAACAAATCCATGTGAGACAGATCACATAATGGACCGATATTGCCATTAGATTCCAGTAAAGAAAGAATGCATCGCTCATAAGTTTTACTTAATAAGGGAGTATGTAAATTTTTTTATTGTGCAGTAGTACCGTCCTTATGAATGAGGATAATGCTGACTAATTTCCATGATGGCAGAACAAAATCATTTGCTAATAAATTATTAAAGTATTCTTGTTGAAGAAGATACAGTGAGACTCTTAATTTTAAATATAATGCAATGGGTTCCATACACTAGATCGAATTTTCACTAATTCGAAATAGTGCATGGAATGCTCACTGCAGTGAAAGTACACTTAATCGAAAGTGCATTTATGCGAACTTCAGTACAACGAACGGGTGTTGTACTAAACTTCCGTGAAGTAATCATGGACCTTAGGGTTAGGGGCACGGGTCATAGTCTCCTTACTATGACCCGTGCCTTAACCCTAAGGTCCATGATGACTGCAGTGCAGGGAAGGACATAGCAATGTCCTCCACTGTCCTCCACTATGGTACGATAGACATGAACCTTAGTGTTAGATGTTAGGCAAGGACAGCTTTACTAACTATCCCCTTACCCTAACCCATGCCCTAACCCTAAGGTCTGTGACTATCGCACCATAGTGGAGGACATAGCTTGTTTTTTATGTCCTCCACTGTGCTGTGGTGTTTTTGGTGAAGTGCACTTACGCAAAAGTTCGCTTTCGTTAAAGTGAACTTTCGCAGAAGTGAGGCTTCCTATTACACTTTCGAAGTAGTGAACTTTCATTCTTGTAATAGGAATCCAACACAACATGCTATATTGTCTGGGCTAGGGCTACTCACTTCTTTCTGTTTATCTATAGATTTTATGACAATATTTTTATTAATAAGTGGAGAGACATTTGGCATTATATTGATTACACAGGGTTGAAATTCCTCAGGTGCTACATATTTGTGAAATGCTCAATAAATATGTGAGCCAGCTCATTGTTGTCATGTAATAATCTGTTTTTTATGGTAAAGTGGTCCTACACCTTTGAGTTTTTTTTCTTTACATTTATTTTGATCACATAAGAAAATAACTTCTTGTTATTACCAGGTAGGCATGACGGATTTTCATAACACTCCTTAGCCTTTTTTAACGGTAGTTTCAGTTTTTTGCATGCATCATTGGAATCACTGTTAGCTGATGATGTGCTAAATTGTTTATAAATAGCATATTTGTCTTTTATGCTTTAATAGTTTGTTATGTTATTTTCTTCCAACATGAAGGATTTAAGTTGACACTTCTTATATTTACAAGTTTCTTACATTCATCTATCAAGGTAGAACAAATGTTTCTAAGTATGACCATCACTGAGACATGTCAGAAACAATTCATTTTGTTTCATGTAGTGAATTAACTTCTGAAGAAATATTGCTATTTAATCTTTTAGCACAGTCATAATTTATTTTGCAATCTTGAGTGACATCTTAATCAAACAGAAAAGAAAAGCAAAAGCTCACATGATCTGAGTTATCAAGTGGATTTAGCTTAGTTATTTTGAAAATCAGTATTTGTCAAATGTAAGTCCAAACTGTTATTTCCACTTGCTGAAAAATTAACCAGCTGAGTATAATTCATCATGCTAAACATATTAAGAAAATCCTTCTCAACAGCTGAAACAAAAATGCCATTTTTCTAGTCACTGTTTTAATAGCTGAAGTCCCCTAAGAATATCAAGTTGTTTGAGTAAAATTTTGGCTAAGCTATGAATTCAGCTTGATCAAGGGTACAAAGATTGGGACTTTTGTACAGCACATTATGTTGAGCCCCAGAGCGTCTGTTTCACTGGATAATGCAATCAGTATAATCTCATAACTTGAATCCAAAAAAAATAAATAAATAAATAACCTCAATACCAGCATATCAAAAACAACTATTCCTCCACCACTCCTGTCATGTCATAAGCTAGCATATTTTTTGGATCCAGTCAATACTAAATCTTCACATCGTGAGGGCTCTGTCAAGACTAAGGTGTCACAATCATCAATCATACTTATAGCAAATTGCTGAAAATTCCAAGAATTTATTTGATAAGCTTCATACATTAGCACAGTATATTTTAAATGCAAAAGTTACATGTTTAGGCCTTCTTCTGGTAGCAACAGTTGGTGAAAGTATAAACAGTGTTGGAATATATCACCAAGTTTGTCTGAAAAAAAAAATCTTTGTCCCTTTTAAAGCTGAGATGAAGCCCCCAAATATTAAATACACTTGTTTTGTTATCCAAATGATTCCATGATTTAATTAGATCATTTTCATGATCATAACAGAAAGTACCACACTATTTGTTCAACATGATAAAATGATAGGCACTAAGAGACAGTGATGCTAGTATCACACAGAAACAAAGATTCACATTGCATTTCTAACAGATATGAAACATCAATAGAATAACTGAACATATGTATAAGGGGTAGACCTAAAATCTTTCACACTACCATGATTTATGAGGGAGTTGAAAGATTTTCTGCATGGTAATATCTTCAGTAAAGGATTATAAATGAAAGCAGGTTTACTCCCACCCAAACTTGAGACATTCACTTTTTCTCTATACCTATTTGTTGAGGGTCTTGTTGTTTTCTTTAACATGGATTCACTTAAGACCAGAACTCCTTCTGGGAATTGTGGATAGGAATAATCTAAGTCAATATCATTAATTACAACAGTGGCACAGCAAAAGCCCCTTAAAGCTCTTCTTATAAGTTTTCTTTTCCTGTTCTCACTGGTAGTACTCCCTTCACTGTTTACACTGTCATTTCAACAGCATTTAGTATATATGTTAGCTACTGGCTGTTCAGAAGGTATTTCCTCATTTGAGTATCCAATCAATTCATATTGTGGAGATTGATTAGTAGTACTGGACTTTGCAATAGTAAACTGAATTGTTACATCTGTCTGCTCGACATGAGTAAATCTGAGTGTGTAAAGTTTTCACTGGTCTGTCAGTAAACGAAATGGTACATACTGACTCCTGAACTTGCACAACTGAATTGGTTAAGCAAAGATCATTCACTCCAAAAATAGCATTCTTATTTATGGGTTACCAACGCACTACTAAATGGCAACTTGTCAAACCTGGAAAACTGCTGGCCCAGCTGATTGAAAATCAGCTGATCGAATGTGCTAGCAATTGTTCTGTGCAAGATCACAGTAAAGTGGGGATTGGTGAATTTGACCTTTTCCCACTGTAGTGTGATCTCGGAGTTGGAATATATATAATTAGCAGAGAGTGTGGGGCCACATGGGGCTTGACCCTTGCAAAAAAGAAGTTTGTGTTTGTCTTTTGAGTTTTTTTCAGTTGGTTACTGATAAAGTTGTGTTTGATCAGTTGCTGTTTGATCGGTTGAAGTTTCAATGAATTGTTGGACTTTGGTTATTTACACAACAACCCAGATCTTAACATATGTTAATTACTTCTGACTCTAGGTCAGTCTGATTACTACATGTAATACATAGTGTGCTATCAATATTCACAAAACACTCAGTGGACAAACCGTACATGTTGCATTTACAACATTGATACATAGCTTTCTCCTTAAGGAGAGACTGGATTCATATTAAAGCTAAATGGTCCATGGCAGTATGATTTCCTTAACAAAACAAATTAACTACAAAATTGTTTTCCTGAAATAACAACAAATATAACTACTAGGTATTAACATATTGTAACTACTAGGTATTAATAGATCTTACATTTGAACTATTTAATCTATAAGTTCCATCTCAAGTACTCAAGTAAACATGAAATAACAGAAAGTGCATCTTTGCATCTTCCATTTGAAGCAAAGATACAAATGTCCACTCTTCTAATGTCCATTTGAGGAAGGAAACAGTTTAAATAGAAACTGTCTCTCCTATTGGCTGGGAGACCTTTCAAGCAAGCACAGTCCTTGTGGACACTATTTAGTGGTAACAAAGAAAAGCAATGTGTTCCCCATATCTTTAAAAAGATGGGAGAGAGCACATAAAGAAATAAAAGTCCAAATAAATACCACTGTGCCACCAGTCCTCTGAAAATAAATTAAATAAAGCTGCTTCTTCTTTGACCCCAATGACAGTCCTGGTCTGACCACCTCAAACCTACCCTACACCAAGGACCTCAGACAATTCTGGTTCCGCAGGTGATTTTCCCCAAGGTTTATAAGAAGTGTCAGTTTAAAAGGAGACACATTATTTTCCTCATGGAATCACTTACCCCAGGCACAGACCTCGATGAATGGGAAGGATCTCTACAAAACCCCTTGAAGACTCCTCATTTGGAGAAATTATGGAAATAATGTTGGAAAATGTGGACTTGACCCACTGACCCCCTTCCCTAGATGAAAAAGGGTTGCTTAAGGCCTTCTGAGCTAACCCCTTTGCTTCCTGGCTGATACCTCCTGCTGCCTGTTTTATCGAGTTGGTGGCAGAGAGGGCATGGTGGGAATCCAAAGGGGTACAGCTAATATTTCACAGGTCAGAAAAGATACTGAGACCCCTAAGGACTGACCTTATTGGAGAAAAGAGTCTTTCATAGATTCTATTTTAGTTGCAATAACCACAAAATTGGAGCTGTCAGAGTGGAGATCCATCGTTGTTCTTCCTAATAGGGAGTCTAGGGCAATGGACCATTTTGGAAAGTGGCCTATGGTGTCAGGAACTTTTTCCATGGGGGCATTAAATTATGTCAAACATATGACTGTCATGACATATGTTGCAGTGGGATCTGACAGAGAAAGCACTAACATCCCCCTGGAGACCTCCCACACCAGACTCCAGGAAACATTTAGAAGTTCAACTAGCCATCATACTGTCCATTATAAACAATGCCCATGAGGCTAATCCATAACACAGCTGCTGAAGCAGCTAGAGCAGCTGGCTCTGGTTATGTGATTTTGTGGACTTCAAAACATTTTTGTAAATGCCCATTATAACAGACTATTTTGTTTAGTCTGAATAAAAAAGGAACACTGATGAAGAGTGAACAGGAATGGAAAATGCTGTCTGCTATTGAAGTCTTCTTTGAAATCCCTGGAAGGCCTTACTCCAGGAACCAGAAGAGTAGCAAAGGACTCTGGTTCAAGAAGTCCCAATATTTTTCCTTTGACTCCAATGCTACGAGGGCCAGAGGTTCTTTAAAATCAGAAGTTATGGGGTCCCTTTTCAGGAAAACATTTTCACTGCTATTAAACAGCTACACAACTGCTCCACTCTGAAGGTAGTTGAGGGACACTTTTCTCTTCAACTGGAAGCTTAGTCAGACATTTAAAGGACACACTGGTGAAGAATATCCTATTCAAAGGCTACATCTTACCATTCATTTCTCCTCCCAAACAGAATATACTGCTCATCCCAGATGTCCCACACAGGCAAAAATGGGCAGCAGCTCAGGAGGTGAGGTCTCTCTACTTCTACAAAAAGCCATCCAAAAGGTCGCACCAGACCAGAAGGGATTGACCTCAGAGGATAAAACTCCACATAAAGAATACAAAATCCATGGTGGTGGTCACAATGCATTTTGTCTTTCTGCTGTTGAATGAATGGATATGCTCAGTAGATCTTCAGGATGCCTACCTATATGTCAAGATTGCCAAGCAAACCAGGTTTTTCCATATTTGGCTAGGAGCCAACAACTATCAGTTTTGATCACTGCACTTTGATGTCACCACATCCACCTTGGGTGTTCACAAAGTATGTGTCAGTAGTTGAAGTGCATCTCAGGCTGCACAGGTTTCAGGTGTTCCCTTATCTTGACAGTTAGGTCCTGGCTGCAAATAAAGGAGAATCCCGCAATGTGCTAAGAGATTGCTTGCTCTGCTTGTGTGGGCTCTTGGGCATATTAATAAACTTCATAAAATCCAACACAGAGCCTTCTCAGTCCTTGTTTTTTATAAGTTGTCTCCTAGACATTGCAACAAAACTGGCACAACTCCCAGAATAAAGACTGGTCTCCCTCAGGCTACAAGTCATTGATCTCTGATTCATCTTTCCTCCAGCTTCCTTAGTATTACACACTCTGAACTTAATAGCAACCACCATTACCTTAGCTCCCCATGCCAGATATCACATGAGAGTTTTACAGTCAACACTCAGTGAGCAATGGTCCTAGGCCACTCAGTTACTTCAGTCTCCTACCAAGCTGTCCAGAGTTTGTAGGAATCATCTAAAGTGGTAGATTCAGCCCACCCCACCCCCAGGAGGGACATCCATTAGTTCTCCCTCTTCCATTCGCCACAGTTATCACAGTTGTTTTCTCTTTGGGTTGGAGGGATGTTATGAGGGGTCGATCGTCCAAGGAATGTCATCATAAGAGGCTCATCTTCAATCTGGAAATGAGTACATTCCTAGCACTGTAGGCACTTGGGGACTTTCTTCCCCAGGTTGTTATATCTATCTACACAGACAGTATGTAGTGTGGTACACCAACAAGCAAGAAGAAACCTGATCATACCCATTGTACAGAGACCATAAAGGTGTGACAGTAGTGAAGGTTTCACAGTGTTTTCAGATTGCAATGCATATTTGACTGGACCAGTATTTTTGCAGACATGCTCAGTCATTGCATTCTGGTTAATCACTGGTGAGCCCTCGATCCCACAGTGACCAGCAACATGTTCAGCTACTGAGCCCATTCTTGCTACAACCTATTTTTCTCCCAAATCAGCACCAAATGCAGCAGCTACTTTGCCTCATTCTTCCACAGGGATAGACACTAAGGGATGGTCTGGTCCATCCTTGGCCACCTGTTCACTTTCTGCCTTTCTCTACTCATTTAATGGCAAAATTCTTGTAGAAAGCAGTTCTGTGCAAGATAAGAGTAATCATTATACCCCCATTTTGGTCCAGGCAAACATCCCACTGCTCTGGCCTCATCTAATATGACCACTCTGTTTAATGGATCCACAACCAGATGATCTGCTTCACCCATCTGTACAGCCTCATCTGAACATCAACTCTCTCAAAGTAATCACACTATTTTTCAGCTCCATTGATGGCCAGTGAACCAACATTTCCTACCAGAGTGGGTCAGATTATGTCTGCTTCACAAAAGCAGTCCACCAGAAAACTATACAAGAGTAAATGGGAGAGATTTTCCCTTTGGGCTACAAAACAAGAATTGGATCCATATTCAGCCCCTATCGCTTCTGTGTTGTACTTATGAATCTGTTTGACTCAGGTTGTACCTTTTCAACTATCAAACTCAGTTTGCATCCATTTCAGATTTTCATTTTTGCTTTAATTCAAATTCCTTAGCCTCTCACAAGATATTCAAGGACTTTCTAAAAAAAAACTTTTCATCAGACTACCTGTCAGACACTACACCACCATGAGATTTTAGTTTTGCACTTCAAGCCCTTACTAAAGCTCCCTTCATGCCTGTTTCCAATTGTTCCTTAAAGCACTTGTCCTCAAATACCTAATTGTTAGTGTCAGTTACTACACGTCTTAACCAGCAAATTACCATACTTGCTTTTTCATAAAGGCAGAGTCTCTCTCAGACCAAGCCCTACCTTTATTCCTAAAGTAGCTTTGGAGTGGAGCCAGCCTTAAACCAAACCATTCCACTAGCAGTCTTTTTTACAAACTATACTAACAAAGGGGAGTACCTGCTGCATACCTTTAATGTGCATAGACAGATTCTAACTTCATGGCTCTTAGAAAAGATGGCCAACTCTTTGTCTCCTTTTCTCTAGCAAAGTTGGCCTCTACAATGTAATTTTGTTTCAGTGAGTCTCAGATTGTATTGTTGGTATCTACTCTTTGCATCGTAAAATATTACGCTCTAGACCAAAAGCACATTCTGCAAGATTTACATCAACATCCATGGGCTCCTTCAACAACTTCTGTACAGATGACATCTGTCCTGTAGCAACATGGTCAACAATGTTCTCCTCCATCAAGCACATTAAGCTTGATCTCAAATTGAGGATCATGGTTTCCTTTAGTTATACCATTCTTGAGGATATCCTTTCCCGCTGCCACCCTGGAATAAAAGAAGCTGGGGATTCTGTCCCAACAGTCTAGGCAGAGGGAAAGGAGAATACCAGATATGAAAGTTAAGTACTTACCATAATGACAGATCTTTATTGTCCCTTTCTCCCCATCTTGACAGCCCTGCCACCACTTCCTCATCCCAATTGCCACTTTCCTTTCTGTATGGACCTGGTAGAGCTAAGTCTCATGCTTTTCTATATACCTCCTCAGTAAATGGATACCTGATGTAGGAAACTCACTCTGGGTTACTAGAAGGGATGTACTGCATTATGGGAGAGGAGAGGAACTCAAGCACAAGAACAGCTTTAAGTTGAAAAAGTTGTCAGCTCAGGTCTGCCATAAGGGCAGATAACCCAATATTAGAGCAGACAGAGAGGGACAAAAGGGATCTATTGTTATGTTAAGCACTTTGTTTATAGCCCATCAGTTCCCTACTTTTATTTATTTATTTTATTTATCCTTTGTTGACAGGGTTAGTGAACTCTCTTCTCTGGGAGACCCAAGGTGGTAGTTATACTTCAATGGGAAATTTGTCCATAGTACATTGCTGTATAGATATGTCAGTTGGTAACAACATGATTACAGAAATTATCAATAACTGGAAAATTATATTAGGTAACAGTGACTTAACCAAAAGTGATTGGAGACTATCCAAGATTTGTGTTTAAGAAGAATTTAAGTTTGAAACAACTATCACAATGTGACAATACCAAAATTCTTGCAATCAACACACAGAAAAGTTTAGGCATTTATAAATGTGGTAGCTATGCAGCACATATACTCATTTATGAAGGCCCCTTTATAAAATTAGAATACCTCAAATACACTATTAAAGTCCTGGGAAGATTTAATTGTCTTACAAGAAGAGTTGTTTCTATTGGTAAGTGCTCTGGATGCTCAGCTTTCTCTGTAGGAATGACAGCCAGGACCTTTGGTAAATTAATTAAAAAGCATGTTTATTCAGTTAAGACCAAAAATTCTAAGAATGCTGTATTTAAACACTTTGAATGCTGTACAAAATATAAGATTTTTTTGTTTGGAAGTGTTAAACAGGTTCCTTTAGATATGAGGGAGAACTATACTTATCTTGTTGAGCAAAGAGGAACCAAATGGCAGACAAAGTTATCAGCAGACCAATTTCCTGGCTTAAATGAAACAGTAAATATAAAGTGTTTTTTTAAGAGATAGGAAGCTCACTGTTTTTTGAAAGGTTAATTGAAGTGTTTCTTAAATTGTTAATTGTTTTAAACTCTGATTGGATGAATGTTTTATGCCATTATTTTCTGACTTCTGTCCTCAATGATTTGCCAGTGATTTGCCAGAAAAACCACAATTTTATGAGAAACAGACTAAAAATAGGAGGAAAAAATGTGGCCATTCTGCAAAACTCTGTCCAGTTGAGAGATATGAACATTATCGCAAAATAAATGCAAGTGTACATAAAAAATTAAGTAAATACATTAAGGAATTTCAAAGTGAACAGTATAATAATGAATGCAGTATGGATCTTTGGAGAACATCACTTTGTTAAAGTAGATTATTTAATTTTTTGTGATAGACACACACAGTTGTGATCACAAGACAGTGTTAGCACTCAAACCTGAACAGCACTCAATATAAAAAAAAAATCACTAAGAAAGACATTTTTGCAAGGGCCCCTTAAGCAGGGGTGACTTCACCCACACAACCTCTACTAATCATATACCACATGTCATGGGAAGGAGAAATCCCTGGGATACTACAACCTCAATCTTCTGGTATAAAAATGGTAATTACACACCAGCGAATACACAAAAAAGTGCTGATCATTAGTCTTTCAACCTTAATTTATTCTTATGCTTCCAAATGTAGCCACTACAGTCATGTCAACTTTAAGAAGTCTGCCTGATCTTTTTTTAAGATTTAAGCAGATTACTCTCAAATAATTGCAGATCAAGACATTTTCACTTTGTCTTCAACACAGTTAGATTTATAAGCTGGTATCTCATTCTGATGAAGTTCTCACAGTAAGAACGAAAGCGCTTAACTAATAAAGTATTTGTTTCTTGGTAGGCTCCTGACATTGGGTTGTTCCTAGTGAGTTAATGATTAATCATATTAGACTGTCATTAAATAATTTTTTCTATATGCACATTTTTGTCACTATTTAGCAGTCAATATATGCTGACTACAGCAGTTTCTGCAAAGGACAGTTCAAAGTGTTATGCGGCACATTTACTTTCAATGTTATCATGTAAAACACATTGATTAGTACATGTTTCTGTGCTGAATATAAAATTGTTTCTTGTTTATCCTTGAGTATTGATCATATTGTAATGATTCTACAATTTTAGCTGATAAAGAGAAGTAACAATACAACGGAACTGATTTTTATATTTTGCAATTTGTCTGGAATTTTGGTGCAACATAAAAGAAATGAGAAAGTCTACTAATGAAACAAAACCCCAAAATCAAATTGCCTCCAAAGATCTCTCTCTTCATTACAGAATCAAACAGAAATTTCTCAGACCCTACACTTTGGTATCATTGCTTGTCCACTGTTTCAACACCCTTCAACTCTCGTGACATTCACCCCACCCCTGGCTCACAGTCTATCCCATCAACTCCTTCCACTTCCTCACAAACACTCCTACAGGCACCTAACCATATTCCCAAGCCTCTCTCCTTTTACTCTATAAATATCCACAACATTCTTTACAAGATAACAGTCTTGGATAGCCCAATTCTCCCCCAACATAATTACTCTCTCTGAAACTTGGCTCAAATCACATAACACTAACAATTAATTTGTTCCCCCTGGATACAACATTTTCTGACTTGCTCAAGCACATAAAAAAGGTGGAAGCATTGCCATTATGTACTCAGACCTCCTAACCTGATGCCCCATAACCAATTCTCCCCCTTCTTTCCACCCAGCTAAACTCACTATTGCCAATTACAAACTTAACAACCACAAAACCCTAACTATAGTTGTCATCTACATAGCCCCCGGAGATAATGTACCCCTACTAGAACAGATTCCCCACTGGATGTCTGACAATATACCTAATGAAACCATAATACTAGGCAATGTTAACATCATTTGGCTACCCCTCATCTCTAACTCCCCTACCACCAACACAACCTATGTGGCTACACTCAACTTATCTCTTCTCCCACTTTTTATCATAAATCCACAAAAAACAGTTCCATTCTTGACTGGATTCTTGCCTCCAATCCTAACCTCTATCAGACTCCATTACTGACCACTCCCCTATGTGCTTCCAAAAAGTCTCCCCCCATCTCTCTAGACCACACAAATTTAAAGAATGCCAAAGGCTAATTAGCTTCAACCCTGACACCTTCAATAATTCTCTCTTTACTGTGGACTGGCCCTTCCTTTCATTCTTACCTCTTGATGAAGCTGTTCAACAATTAATTTCCATCTTCCTAAAAACACTGAACTCTCTTGCCCCTCTCAGAACTATTACAGTCAAATCTCAATGTTCTTCTTGGCTCACCAACTCTACTGTCTCTTATCCAAAACAGAGATTTTGCCTGGAAACTCTGGACTAAGACCAATGCTCCCACACACTACCAAAAATATCAAGAACTCCGTAATTTGACGAAAAAACACATTAACATTGATAAAAAGAATTTCCACCACACACCCCTAACTACAAAACCCAGTAACTCAAAAAAAGTCTGCAGTACTATCAACCAAATTCTCCACCCAGGGAATCCCTCAATTCCCAACCCCTCATTAATACCATCAGCAAACGAATGCAGACTTCCAACCCAACCAATCCCTCACCTCCCACCACACCCCTACTACAAAATTGTCCCTTCTCACTAAATCCAGTTCCAACCAGCTCATTAAAAATCTTGTTCTCAAACTTAAAACATGTTCCCCATCAGCAGATAACCTGCCATCACTCCTCCTAAAGGCTGCTGCTAACTCTATAGCATATTCTGTCTCCATCCTCATAAACCACTCAATCAGTGAATCCAGTATCCCTACCCTGTTGAAAAAAAATTCTATACAATACCTATCCACAAAGGTGGAAATTCTATAGAACTCTCTAATTATTGACCTATTGCCATACTTTCTCCCCTCTCTAAAATTCTTGAACATTGTGTTCATAAACAAATCTTAGCCTATCTCACCCAAGAAAACCTGATTACCCTTACCCAGCATTACTTCCGCCCCCACCATAGCACCACTACAGCCCTTATTTTCTTTACTAACTCCATCTCTCTAGCCAGAGAGTGTCTCTTTTTAGATCTCTCCAAAGCCTTCACCACTTTTCTCACCCCATCCTTCTCTGCAAATTTTCACAACTCAACCTCTCCTCAGCAACTATCTCTTAGATAGATAGAAATCCATCAAATGGCTCTCTGTCCTTTCTCCCCATCAAAATGGGTGTCATACAAGGCTCAGTTCTAGGCCCCTTCTCTTTAGCATCTTTAATAACCAACTGTACACAACATGTCTTCAGTCATCTCTCATACAGTACACAGACGACTCCACAATCATCTCCATTGCTGACAGCCCCTCTCAGCTGGTCACCCTGACACAAAAATCTTTTAACCTTACTGAAACCTGGCTTACTAACAACCAATTCGTAATAAAACCCAAAAAGCCAAAACGTCTTCTCTCCCTCCCGAAACCCCTCTCTCACCTCAAATCCTATTTCACCATCTCATCCCTTAACAACACTACTATCATAGCTGAAACCCACACTAAGCTCCTAGGAGAAATCATAAATGATCAACTTAAATTCATCCTCTGTGTACTTCAGTATATCAAGAAAACCCACCAAAAGCTCAGCCTTCTGTATAGAAACAAAAGTTCCTCACACCTGACACCAGAATCTCATGTGCCAAGCATACCTCCTCCATAACGTCTTCTACAGCTCGCAAATCTTAACTAACTTACAGTCCTCACTACTTTCCAAACTCAAAACCACCTACAACAAAGTTGCTAGATTTGCTGCTAATCTGCCTTCAAAAATCACACCACTGTCACACTCTTAGGGCACTCTGCTGGCTAGAGTTTCCTAACCAACACTTATTTACTTAACTTCTCATCATCCATTCTAATCTGAACAAGCCCTCCTCCTGCCCTAACATCTCCTCACTAGTCTCCCTATATACCCTCCCTCATGAGCTCAGAGCAATGTCTCTTACAGATTATCAAACATAAGAAATGAATTGGACAGAATCTCTACAGCTTCATCCTCACTCTTTCATGGAACAACTTCCCGTGACCATCAGAAATATTACCCATGTCCATGAATTCAAGAAAATTCTCAAAAATGACTTATACAACACCTGTACTTGTCACTGTAATCATCCCACTTGAACCCAGTCCTTTCTCCTCTACTACCTATACTCCATTACTCCCTTTCCTTCCTGTTCCTCCCTTTCCTCCAATTCGCTTATCAAAACTAACCTCCTAATAACAACATGACAGTAATATACTACTCTTACTTGTTATATTGTCTCATAGGGTAGGAGGTTGGCATAATGGTTAAGGTGCTTACCTTAGAAACACAAGGTGCAGGGTTTGATTCTCACATGGGGTAATTGGCTAGGCTTAAAATGGCCTCCAAGGACAGTTAGCCTAGTACTAATCTATGAATCTCCACGTTCCTTCACTTCTAGGTCCTGTTAACCTCCTACCTGCATCTTATTTGCAATATGACTTTTTATATTAAATATCAGCACCTCCTGCTACTTATAAAACTTACTTCTCTGAACTGAACTGTTATCCCCTGATGACAATCCAAGCAAGTCTTTGCCAATATTTTTATTATAATCTGTTCTTTTATACTTATAACATTGTATATATGTCTCTTTTTGCTGTATTTATTCTACTTGTACTGCAATGGAAATTTGCTTAATTGTTTTATTGTACCTTATGTATTATCATGCAATCTTTCTTGCTTAGTTGTAGTATGGAGGTTTTATTCCTGGGCCTCTGCTGAAAAAGGGCAAATGCTCAGTCAAACTATCCTGGTCAAGAAATACCAAATTATTAAATAAATAAGGCAGGGTAGTACCTTGTGTAATACATGCACAAACAGCTATCTGAGCACCATGACTTTAATTTATCTTTTGTTAAAATATGTTACTGTATCAAAAAGTGCTTGGTCATTAAGGGACAGCCTACCTTACCCTGTTCCGTATACTGTAGTAATGAATGCTTTCCACAACCATTTTATTATTACAAGTTGTTATATCGTTATATTGCCTAACACAAAGGGACATGGTTCATGTATCCATCTGGCATGATGTGTTATAGCCATTTTCATATGAATAACAAATAGAAAACCCTGATTGTTAAGTTGCTATTTTAACACAAATAATATTAATTGGTCCTAGAAAAAATACAGGGCAGATCTTCACTCTATTCAATGGTTTTTGTTTCACATATTTGAAAAGACTAACAAACCTTATCACAGGAAAGGGTGATTTGTATAACATACAAAATGCAAAAGAACTGTGGGACATTCTTCCTTCTTATTAACATTTTAATGGCTGAGTTTTTGTGCTATAGAATTAAGGCAGGAGTTTTTACTGTTTAAAATTTATCAACAAATAAACCACTGCATGCATTTCATTTTTGTCCTATTAATCACTGTGGATATTTAACATGTCTGATTTATGTTTTCATTTATAAATTAGTTTTGCATTGATTTGAACATGGACATACGCACATTGTATATCAGTGCCTCTTTTGTTTCACTTTATAAACACATTTGATTAATTTCACAGAAAGTTCTTTTGTGTAGCTGACATTTGCAACCAGAAGTGATGGAGTGTATGTTAATGTAGTATTCTGTTATGTCAAATGCATTTATTTTATTTCATAATTTCCATAATGTAGACAAATAATTTAAAAAGCTCAGATAAATGCTGTGATGCTTTTCCTTTTTTTAACCAGCTACAACTCCAACTACAACGTCAACTACAACAAGTAAGTATGGCTAGGTGTTACTACTTACAGAGTATTTCTCATAAAACTACAAGTAGGTATGACCAGTTGTTACTACTGACAGAGTATTTCTTGTAAAACTACAAGTATGGCCAGTTGTTATTACTTACAGAGTATTTCTAAACTACAATAAGTATGACCAGTTGTTACTACTTGCAGAGTATTTCTCATAAAACTACAAGTAAGTATGACCATTTGTTAGTACTTACAGAGTATTTCTCATAAAACTACAAGTAAGTACAGCCAGTTGTTACTACGTAGAGAGTATTTCTCATAAAAGTAATGCAGTTTATTCATGCGTATTCACTTTTTGTTACCAGGGGAAAGTTGCTTTGGAAAAGCTCTATTTTCAGAGGAGACCTGGAAAAAATAAACTCTAAATACAAAATAAACAATAAGACATATAATTTCATGTCAATAAATACAAATATAAAACAGACCACATAGTTGTTTCTAGCCATGCAAGCATTAACAGAATGACTAGAAATACATATACAGTTTGTTCTTTGTGGCAGCAAATAATGACGAAACATACTGCTTGCTGTACATTTTGAAACAAAACGTATAGAATACCAAAGTAATGATGTCACTTTTAAACATTATTGGCTTCAAAATCCTAAATGACCGGTAGATTTAATTCTAACATTTTAGGTTTGAGCAAAATTATAGAGTATTACTTGCTCAGGACAAGAAACAGATTCACATTAGTTAGAAACAGGCATTATACACAGCATAATTTTAAAGTGAGATGTTAAAAAAAGTAAATTCCATCTGTTTAAGATGCTGAGTGGAAGACAGAAATGAAGGTATGTTTAACTTACATAATTTATTATGGGACCTAAAGAATCACATGTGTATGCTTTTTTTTTTTTCGTATTATACAAGATCGCCTTATAAATTTCAAGGTATAACTGAATGAAAAGATGTTTTCCTCCCCTCTGTAGGTTTATTTGAAAACAGTTTCAGTTAAATGTATTTATTCATTAGTATCCCTGTTTGTAGTTTTCTGGAACTAGGCAAGATCAGACAGGTATAAGAACAGTTTTTTGGATTGAGGCGCGACTGAAGAGGTATAAAGCACATTCATTAAAATATGCAATGAAAGGTGACTCAGCATTATCAAATACATTTGTAGTACTATATCTATTATACAATAACTCATTACATATCAGAAAACATATATAAGCTGTAAAACATGCACATTGTACTCAATATCTGTTGTATTAATTGACTGCAGGTTATTAAAATCTATTTATGTTAAGAAATTGCTATTTAATTCTCCAGCTGTTGCATATGTTAAATCTGAGAACAATTATTTAAGTATCATAGTTCAGACATTTCAAAATGGAAAAAACCAGGATCCAACCAAGAGACACACTGAGGCACAATAAGCTAGCGCTTTCATCCACTTTTAATGATGTGAACTTCTTCAGAAAAAATAATAATAACCACCTACCCATCTTTTCAATGATTCATTACAGGAAATGATGTCATAATCTGCACAATCAAATAAATTTAAAGTAATAATACTATATAAAATAATTAATATATCTATAAAAATGTATATACATACATATAAATACTACATGTATAAATAAATACAATATATCGGTATGTTATTACATACCTTATATTTATCTATATTTTAAAAAACATTTTATATTAATGACTTCATTAAGCCCTGGATATATATCAGCCCCAAAAAGGAGCTGCCAAAATGCTTCCTTCTGTTCTAATGTGTTGTCAATGTCACCACCAAACATTTTTTTCTCTACATAATCTAAAACAAAATAATTCTAACATTTTAGGTTTGAGCAAAATTATAGAGTATTACTTGCTCAGGACAAGAAACAGATTCACATTAGTTAGAAACAGGCATTATACACAGCATAATTTTAAAGTGAGATGTTAAAAAAAGTAAATTCCATCTGTTTAAGATGCTGAGTGGAAGACAGAAATGAAGGTATGTTTAACTTACATAATTTATTATGGGACCTAAAGAATCACATGTGTATGCTTTTTTTTTTTTCGTATTATACAAGATCGCCTTATAAATTTCAAGGTATAACTGAATGAAAAGATGTTTTCCTCCCCTCTGTAGGTTTATTTGAAAACAGTTTCAGTTAAATGTATTTATTCATTAGTATCCCTGTTTGTAGTTTTCTGGAACTAGGGAAGATCAGACAGGTATAAGAACAGTTTTTTGGATTGAGGCGCGACTGAAGAGGTATAAAGCACATTCATTAAAATATGCAATGAAAGGTGACTCAGCATTATCAAATACATTTGTAGTACTATATCTATTATACAATAACTCATTACATATCAGAAAACATATATAAGCTGTAAAACATGCACATTGTACTCAATATCTGTTGTATTAATTGACTGCAGGTTATTAAAATCTATTTATGTTAAGAAATTGCTATTTAATTCTCCAGCTGTTGCATATGTTAAATCTGAGAACAATTATTTAAGTATCATAGTTCAGACATTTGTAGCTGACTGAAAGCCATAAACTATTTTCTACAGCATGAAAAACAGATAGCTTTCATTGAAGTCTGCAGTTTAATGGCTTTTTCTAACTTAAATGTAGTTAATAGACTAAAAGTTAAGGATTAGAACATACGAAAGAAGATATGTGCAGCTAGTAAATTCTGATGCATAATACTACTTATCTAGGATACGACAGTCTACAAGTTCTATGCAACTTGATCAGATTTCATTTAATAAACATGAAAGTGTGATGGAATATTTTGAAATGCAAGTAATTTAGTTAATTAAAATAATATGACTGGAGGTATAAAATGCTAACTAGTGTAGAGTGGTAGACTGAAAAAAAAAAGATAAAATGCTGAGTCTGTGAGTTCTGTAGTGAGGAAGAAGAAAACATAGTAGAGCTGCAGAGAGGCTAGGTGTACCAAGATAGAGTACCAAAATGAACTAGTTAGATCTAGCATAATTAAGGTGTCTGATTGTATTAATGCTAACAACTGCAATATTAGAGGAATACATGGGTAGGAAGTTATAATAATAGTAGCTGTTGAAAGGTACTGCAGCAGTTAGTGTTCAGTTTGAAAAAGACAACGCCATTGATCCTATTTCATCTGTTCATAAAGTCCAAGTATTGGGTATCAATATGCTTGTGCTTGTTAAATCCACTCCAGTCATCTGCCAGTGTTCCTACCCTCAAGCTCCATCAGATTTTTTTCCCTCCCATAATTCCCTCATGCTCTCATTAACCATAGTGAACAGAAGATCATCATGCCACAGCTAACTGATACAAACTTACCTGCATATTTTTCACAGAATCTTTCATTTTATATTTTGGACAGAGTTTAGCAACCTTCATTTTTTCTGTAGTTTATATTTGTTTGTTCCCTTTTGTTGTGCTAAGTGTTTTTAGCTATTCTTTTTTTGCTTCTTCTCCTTTGTGTTGCCCAGGCTGGTGGTCTAGCATCTCTCAGCTGTCTTTGCCTTAAAATAAAAAAAATAAAAAAATGTTTCTGAATAGATACATCTCTATCTATCTAAAGTTTGCTTAGGTGATGTTAGAATTCTGCTGTGATTATAGTTACTGTTGTTCTATGAGATACTATAATTCATTAGTTTAGTTTAGCTATGGAGAAAAGTTTCAAAACATGTGGAAATATGTTCATAAAATTCTGCACCGTGGCACCTGCACCCTATGCATGGTGTTCTGGGAATGGAGCACCTGGGGGCAGACTGCAATATCTGCAAATGATTTTGGACCTGGTCCCTGATGGAGTAACTATTTGAAATGTTGTGACCTACATGACTGAGTCTTATAATATGGAGACTGAATGGTGAAAAAACAAACTTGCATATACTAAGTTCAAGATGACCATCTCTTAGAATATTGCCATTTCTCCAAGGTATGGCAGCCTCAGAGTATATATATATATATATATATATATATATATATATATATGTGTGTGTGTGTGTGTGTGTGTGTGTGTGTGTGTTTGGGGGTTGCGGGGGGGCTTTCCTCCTTACAAAAACAAGTTTAAAGGAGAAAAACAATATTCTCCTATATTTTTGATCTTTTTTCAGTGTATTGGCATTCGGCATTACAAGTACAGACATTTCAACCCTGATGCCTCAATCCATCAGTGGTTCAGCAGATATTTACCCAGTGGTGCCAGTATTGCTGGGATCATTTGCTTCCCCTTCAAGCATCAAATGCAGTAGCTGCTTCACCATGATTTCTCACAAGGGTCAGTCACAATGTGATGCTCTTACCTGTCATTAGCTCCTGCACTCCTCTGTGTCATTCCACTGGTTCTCTCATTTTAAAGTTTCTACAGAAAACCTCAACTTGAGAATCTGCAGAAATTCTCTCTGCCCCACACTTGCCCAGGCAAGTCTGGTTCCCCTGCTCATGCCGCATCTGAAGAAGCCCCCATTGCTTTTAGACCCATATCTTGATCTCTTATCTCACCAATCTGGTCAGCCTCACCTAGATGTTCAGAACCTCAGCCAAGAATCCTTCATTTTCTCAAAAGTTGATACATATCTTTTCTGCTTTTCAAAAGCAATATGCCTGTAAACTCTACTAGAGTAAATGGAAGCATTTCTGTGTGTGTGGTCCATGGACCAAGGCTTAGAACCCATCTCAGCCTCCATCCCAGAAGTTATACAGTTTTTTTCAACCTTTATGAGGCAAGTTTGAGCTATTCTACCATTAAATTATAGTTGGCATCCATTTCAGATTTCTGTTCAGGTTTACAAAGATATTCTCTGGCTTCACACAAACTTTTTAAAGCCTTCTTCTGAGCTTTATTTCTTTTGCATCCTCCAGTAGAAAATACCAGTATTCCGTGAAACCTCAGTTTTGTTTTAGAGGTTCTAATAAAACCTCCCTTCAGATCTGCTTCTTCTACAAACTTTAATTATTTTATCCTGAAAACCCTATTTTTGGTCAAAATTACATCAGACAGGCAGATTTCAATACTACATGCATTGTCATGTGTTCCACCATACCTGGTATTTCATATCTGAGAACCAACTCATCCTTACATCTGCATGTAGTTTTAGAATCTAAATCACCCATTCATCTGCCCATATTTTCCCTAGTCATTCCAAAAAGGGCAGTATTTGTTACATAACTTGGATTTCACAGACAGCCTCAGTTCTAACTCCACAGCACCAGAGCTTTGCGGAGACTTTCAGTTTTTTCACTTCATTTGCCGCAAAGAAAATGGAGAAGAAACTCTCTTAACAAAGCCAAACAAGATGAATTTCTGATTGTATGACATTTGTTTATTCTTGCAGAAACAAAACCGTGCTATTTAAACCAAGAGTTCATTCAATCAGATCTTTTTTGGTTTCCACCACCTTTTTCAGAAATGTCTTTGTGGATGTAATATGTGCTGCAGCAACATGCTCTACACTGTATACCTTTGCCAGACATTGTATGTTATGCTGTGTTATAGTGATGTTATTGTATGTTAATTGTATGTCATATCTGGGTCTAGCGCTTCCTTGGGTGCTTCATTTCTGAAATGTGTTCTATCGTGATACTACCTGAGAAAATGGGTAGCTTGGGATTCTGTCTAACAGTTGGATCAGACAGATGGATGAAATAAAATTTGGAAGTTATGTACTTACCATAATTCTGGATCCTTTCCATCCTAGTCTGTCAAAAACAACATCCTTTCCTCCTTCCTCCTTCTAAATTGTCATGTCATTTTAATGGATCTGCAGGCCATCTCAAGCCCCCTTGGTTTTCATTATCTTTCATTATGACATCTAGTCTATAATGTATGTCCTTCAGTCTGGCAAACTTAATCTAAGGTTAGTGATGGCACAAGGGAATTATGGGAGAAAATATCTGATGGAGCTTGAGGCTGGTTGCACTAGCAGATAGCCAGATTAGATGTGACAAACATCTCAGTACCCAACAATAGTATTAGATAGACTAGGACAAAAAGGATTAGAAGTTATGTACTTACCATAACTTGCCATCTGTGTTGTACAATTTCATTATGCATCATGGGTCTTCAGATCCATCCTCAGATCCAGCTCGACCATTTCTTCCAGATATATAATCCGAGCCTCAAACTCCTCCCTCTCCCATAATGCCTCACTCCTCTTCAAACCCTCAGATCAAATTTGCTGTCCCCTCAGAAAGAGACTTGGATTTATAATACTAGACAGACAAAAGAAAGCAACCAACTGGAGCCCAAACTAGGAACCTGTGGGTTCCCTTATCCTCTATAGCACTCTCAGCTGCAAAATGATGGTTGAATGAGGGTGGGATGTGATGCATAATGAAACTGGACAACACAGATGCCAAGTTATGGTAAGTACATAACTTCTAATCAGATGTTGTCCATTTCATAATGCATCACAAATGGGTCAGAGTCCCCAGCTACATAAAACGTGGGAGGACCATGAGGACCAGCTGCGCTGGTGTCATCAGGGTATCTAGTAACAGTTGAACCTGCTGTCTCAAGGATCTTATTATCTGTGGAAGTAGGGCTGCTATCTCTATGGTTGTCTTCAATTGTGTTCCTATGAACACGATGTCTTGTACAGGAGACATCTTGCATTTTGCCAGATTGACTGTAATTCCCAGGCACACAAACAAAAGTCCCAAACAGTGAACAATCAACCAAAAATCCCCAGCAGCAAATTGAACAAAACCAAGGTGGAAACATATGGCAAGAAGAACACAAATATCGTAAAAATAAATCCTGGTTTATTGTACAAAATGTGAGCGCTTTCGCAGTGATACCTCACCGCTTCATCAGACATAACATCATAACCACCAATACATTTTTATACAAACTCATTAAAACCAATTAAAAACCATTAACCTATCAAAATGGAAGAAATTCCCTCCAAAATTAATTGACTAATTGCACAGTTAAAATAAGTTGTTTATAGTGTTTACTGTCAGGATTCACCAAGGGTGTGGTTGTGTAATTAGCCAATTAATTTTGGAGGGAATTTCTTCCATTTTGATAGGTTAATAAGTTTTAATTGGTTTTAATGAGTTTGTATAAAAATGTATCAGTGGTTATGATGTTATGCGTAATTCCCAGGCAACTGAACAGTTGCAACATAACCTGACTAGCTTGAAGTAGTTGATGCCTTGTAGGTGCCATTAGGAGCCAATCATCCAGGTATGGAAACATGTGGAATCCTTGCAAGCAGAAGTGAGCTGCAACCACTGCCATGCATTTGATGAACACCCAGGGGGCAAAGGAGAGACCAAAGGGCAGTGTTCTCAAATGATAATGATTGACCCCCAGCCTGAAGCTCATATATCTCCTGGAGTGCCTGTCTGTTTTGATATGATAGTACATGTCCTGGAGATCTAAAGAGCACATCCAATTGTCCTTGAACAGAAGCAGAAAAATGGACTGTACCATAACCATGCAGAACTTCAACTTCCTTACAAATCAATTCAGACAGCTCAGATCCAAGATCAGTCAGAGGTCCCCTGTTTTCTTTGGCACCAAAAAGAAGTGTGAATAAGTTCTGCATTGTTGTTGTTTGGTTGGGACCTTCTGGATAACTCCTTTTCTAGAAGTTTTTGAACCTCTAGAATGGCTTTCTCCATCTGACTGGGTGGCAGATCATGGAGATACATCCTGGAACTGGGATAGGAAGGGAAAATAAATATAGTAACCTCTGGAAATTATATTTAACACCCACGTGTCATTTGTTATGTTTCTTCAGGCTTCCGGGTGTAATGAAAGTCTCCCCTCAACTGCCTCTAGAGTAGGACAGTCAGGCAGTGCCTCAGGAACACTGATAGGGCCTGTCAGAGAATGGTCTCTGAAGCCCTGGATTTGTGGACCCCCTCTCCCTCTGAGAAGATGTCAACTATTAAATCCTCTCCCTCTGCCTCTAGAAGAGGTTTCATCCTGTGAATCTGGAAAAGACCCTTGAGACTTACAGAACTACATCTTCTTCCCACTCCATTGGTTCCTGGAAAAGGTCTGTTGGGGGGAAGAAAACTTGCGCCCTACAGCATATAGGGTCTTACCTTCTTGTTGGTTGTGGGTAAGAATCTCTTTTACTGATGGCCCAAACAAAGAGGAACCATCAAAGAGTGCATTAATGAACAACACCTCAAAGTGATCCACAAATCCACACAGCCTCATCCAGGTATGTCTCCTGAGGGCTATGCCTGAACCAGCTGCTCAAGAGGTTTCTTCCGCAGCACGGGAAAGTAACCCCATTGAAGAATAAATGATGGAGGACATAGTGGTCAGTTGTGGAGAAATCTTCTTGAGGTCCTCCTCTGAGAATGACTGCATCAAAAAGGTAGAGATTTCCTTAATCAGGTCTCTCTGAATGCATGTAAAGTGTGCCAAGTAATTCAGTGCTCAGTGTAAAGGTGGCTGAGGCATACAAATGTTTCCCATGCTTGTCCAAAGCCAAGGCTCCTTGTTTGCGGGGATGAACAGTGGAATTCTGCTCAGCTAGCTCCTTATTAGTGGTTACCAACACCACAATGGCATCAAATAAGCTTGTCCATTGGTGGGGTCACCCAGGATGTAGATGGGCCCACCAAGAACACTGACTCCTCAGGGGAAAGGGGTTGGGGTGACCACCCATACTTTTATTTCAGTATTTCTCAGATATCCCCAACAGAGATAAGGAGATATTGTAGGGTGAAGATCAGGGGGACCCTCCCCTCTCATCAAAATCAGTGTCCTGTGTCAAAGACTCCAAAGGGGAGTCTAGGTGCTTCCTCTTGCACCATCACTTCTGAGGAGCCTCCTCTGTGAAGTACTTGGGAGAGGACTCAGAAGATTGGGGACCTCTTGCTGAGGGGTAGTTTGGAGGCTCTCCAGGAAGGAAGGACAGGTCAGATGGGAAAAAACCCTAATCTGCAAGGGGTTGGATAGGACCTGGTGGGAGAGGGACCACATCTCATGGTGTGGATAAAGCCCTCTCTGCCACCTGAAAGGCAGACATCACTGGGAGGGCCTGACCTCCCACCCCAGGAGCCCAAGCTGCCAAGGGAGAGAAGGATGAGACCACCCCTGATCTGACACCTCCAGAAGGCATGGGACCCAAACTATCAAGACCCGAGGCCCCAAGGGAGAGGGATTGCACGGAAAAGTTCTGAGCCAACACCAGTCCTGAGGACCTGGCACTGACATCTCAGGTCCAGGACCTGCTCCACTCCAAAGTTATCAGAGACAAGCTAATCTGGGGCACTGCTGGAGTCAAAAAAAAGGCATATTCTCTGCTCTGACAATGGTCAAATCAGGGCAGCCAGGCCTGCAACTCCAAAATACAGGGTCAAATTAGAGGAAGAGACTGCGGCATCGGGGTTGGTATTCTCATGGATCCAACATGGGTCAGAGAAGGCAAGATCTCCAGCTGGATCTGGGTTTTGAGAAAACTCTGTATCATCCTATCTATATCAGAGTGGGACAGCCGAGAGGATCTAGAGGAGACTGAGGAATCTGTGGACCTGACCAGTGACAGACTGGTCTGGATAGTCAGGACAAGGGAGGGAGACGTACTCTCACTCAAAGTATGACTCCAGGACCTCAAAACCAGTCATGTCTGACCCAAAGGAGTCTGCTCTGGAGATGAAGAAATGAGGATCCAAACTACTTCTACAGGATTAGACAGACTGCTAGGACCCAAGGCCCGAGGATCTGACAGAGAAGAAATTTTGGCTGGCGCAAGCTCTACTATATCTGAAGGACCTCTCAGATCCAGAGAGAACCGGGAACAGGAGGGATACAAAGACAATGGATCTGACAGTTTCCTGCACTTCTCAGGAGCAGAAGTCATGGTCCCCTGGGTAGCTGAGGGGGCACGCTTCTTAGGAATAGGTGACTGAGCTCCAGACAACAGAAGAAGGCTTCTTAAGATCAGCTTGTTTCACAGATCAGCAAGGGCTCGGGGATTGAAGGCTGAGTAGATATTACACAGAACCTCCAAGTGCCCTTGCCCAAGACAATGCACACACCTCTTGTGGGGATCTGATTGGAGAATCTTATGCCCACAAGAGGCATACATTTTAAAATGAGAGAGTCTGTCTGAACCTGCAGGTTTGTCTGATGTGCTAAAAACAGCACACAAGCACACACAGGACTCACACACACACACTAACACTTTGTCTTTTGGCTTTTTCCGGTTAGGGGTCGCCACAGCGGAACTCTGGTCCGCTAATAATTGGCAGTTGATTTTTACATACCAGCTTGCCAGGCCTGACGCACAACCTTCAATGAGGGTACGCCCATTCACGCATGTCTCCACGCAGAAGACGCTCTAGCTGAGAATCGAACCTGACAGTGTCTTACTGTGAGGCGACAACGCTACCGCAGCACCACCACCGCCACTAACACTATACTAGTAATTTAAAAGAAACAAATTATAAATATGGGGAAGAAGAAGGTGGAAGGCAGGAAAACCCTAACACAGAAACAAACTCCAAAAAAGGGAAAGAGCTACCTAAGAAGGGAGGGGAGGTACCACCTAAAAGTAAGAGAATGCAACTAAAACACTTTGAAAGTAAGGAAAGAGCTTGGAACAGAGAGGAAGTAGATGGAAACCACTTATCTGAAACAGAGGCTCAGAATCACGTCTGTGCTGGAAGGTGGAAAACGGGATCTGAGGGGTTGAAGAGGAGTGAGGCATTATGGAAGAGGGAGGAGTTTGAAGCTTGAATAGTATGTCTGGAAGAAATGGCTGAGTTGGCTCCATGGACAGATCCAGAGACCCATTTATGATGCATAATGAAATGGACAACATCAGATCCAGTGTTACTGTAAGTATTTAACTTCTGTTTTTATGTAGCATTTTAGAATATAGTCACACTGATACATATAGTTCAAATCAAATGATAGAGTTTGCCTCATCATTTTATATATTAGCTGGAAATGTGTTATACAAAAACAAAGCAGGCCCCCCTAGAAGGCCTTCTCTGAAGTATCTTCTTTATAGACTACAAGTAACAAGCAAACAGAGAACAGGTATTCTCTAGAAGGGTAACTATCTGTCATAATGCCAATAAGATGTACGCGGGGAATAAAGTGGAACATTTCCCATGTACTGCAGAGATGTGGGTTAAGGTAGGGCAATTTAAGATCGTCAAAGTTTTATAGTGGTGGGCAGATGTAGTGGATTATAAAGCGAACATCAGTATTCTATTACATTCATCTACAATTTTGTGAGCTCAGTACTGATATGTTAGGATGGTTATTAGCATCAAAAATAAGAATAGGATGAAAACAAAACTGACCATATTTAATTTAAAAAATTTTTTGATTAAAAAGTAAGGCCAAAACTGAAAAATAAACTAATTAAAATACTGTCCGTTATGA